>NC_136278.1:9158225-9364047 GCF_964198595.1 Lampetra fluviatilis | reverse complement strand
CCACGTCCTCCCCTGTACCACATCACTCCATCTCTTCTCTAGCCCGTGCCGCGCCCGTTTAGCCCCCTCGATCCGGCCGAACAAAAGCTGTTTAGGCATGCGGTGGCTGGGCATGCGGGCTACATGACCCAGCCAACGCAGCCTTGCCTGCCGGAAGAGCTCACCGATGGGACTTTGCCCAGATCTTTCAAGGATTTGTGAGCTCCTCACACAATCCAGCCTGGTTAAACCCAGGATGGATCGTAGGCAGGCCAGCCTAAATGTTTCCAACCGGCGAAGATGCTCCATTAGGGGGGTCCACGTTTCGCAAGCGTAGAGAAGGGAGGGAATGACCGTGGCCGAGAAGACCTGAAGCTTCGTGCGGAGCGACAGACCAGGTGGCTTCCACACAGCGTTACGCAACCGATGAAAAGATATTGCCGCTCGACTGATTCGGAGTGAGACCTCTGCTGTTAAACTGGAGCCGGTCATAAGCACACTGCCCAGGTATGGGAAACTCTCCACTCTCTCCACAACTTCCCCATCACCGATTGGGAGTTGTGGGGGTGGAGTGTCCGATGGTACAAAATACCCAGGCAGGTGCTTAGTTTTGGTGGGGCTGATGGTAAGGCCCCATCTCTTAGTGGCACGCTCCAGTCTCAGCAGCAGCGTCTCCAACTCTTCTTCTGAATGAGCAGCTATTACCAAATCATCGGCAATCATAACGTGGTTGACCAATAGGGAGCCATCCCTTGATCGCACCCGGGCGTCGATCAGCCTCCCATTATATCTGTACCAAATGGAAATTCCCCCGGTACAAGCTATTGAAGGCTTCACGAACTACGCAGTCGAAATAGATGTTAAATAATGTGGGAGCCAGAGGACATCCCTGTTGCACCCCAAGGTGTACAGGGAAAGGCTCCGACTCCCGGCACGTAGTTTTACCCGGGCCCGCTCACCATCATGAAGGTCCTTAATGATCGTGAGCAGAGGGTCAGGGACTCTGAAAGCACGAAGAACAACCCAGAGCCCAGGCCTATTGATGGTATCATAGGCCTTGACCAGGTCAATAAAGCAGAGATGTAGGTCTTGTTGGAATTCCCTACACCTCTGCTGTAGCAGACGGACAGAAAATATGGCATCTGTGCAGGACCGCCCTTTCCTGAAACCGCATTGGGGTTCCGCAAGTCTCTCCTCAGCGTGCCTAGCAAGGCGATGTTGAATAATCCTTGCCAGGACCTTTCCCGGCACACTGAGGAGTGAGATGCCCCTGTAGTTGTTACAGTCTGTGCAGTCCCCCTTCTTAAAGAGGGGGACCACCAGGGCATCCTTCCAATCCTGCGGTACCCGTCCAGCGGTCCAGACTGTTGGTATGATGTCATATAGGGCAGTCTGTGCACAAACGCCACCCTCCCGCAGCATTTCGCTTGGGAGATCATCTCTGCCCGGTGCCTTTCCTGGTCTCAGACTCCGGATCGCCTTAAGTACTTCCTCAACAGATGGCACCTCAAGCAGCCACTCACAGAGGGTGACCTCTTCCAATATTTGAGGCACGGCAGCCTCAGCAGGGTTATCTCCACTTTGCCATGATGTTTTCCTGGCTGAGAGATTTTCCCTCCCCCAGGACCTAACAGAAATGCTCAGCAAATCTGCAAACCTGTTCCTGGGAGTCGGAGATTGGATCACCGTTTTTTCCCCTAATGATGGTAATAGGTGTGGTGCTGCAGGTTACTTTTTGATGGAGTTAAATAGTGATTTGTGATCGCGGGCCACTGAGGCAGACTCCATCTCCTCAGCAACCCGCGACCACCACCCATCCTTGCAGCGCCTTACGGCTCTCCGAACCTCCGAGCGAAGGCTGCGGTAAACCTCCTCATTCTCCGACGTGGGATGCTGTAGCCGATGAGAGTGGGCCTGTCGCTTTTTCTCAATTAACCTGAACACCTCCTCCGTCAGCCAGGGTTTCTGGGGAGGTCTGGACCGCGTACCCAAAGCAGCCATTGCAGCTACATGAGTCACAGTCTTAAACCTCGCCCATTTACCCTCGACATCAGGTGGAGTGGGGGATGATGCCAACCCCAGCTGCAAGCGATGATGAAATTCTCGCTTGCAACTTTCATCAGCTAACTGAGACCAGGCCACTTTTGGTTGGAATGGGGTCCTGGGTGTACACCCACCACCGAAGTGGAAGAATGGCAGGCGCATCTTACAGATGACTAGTCGATGGTCAGAGGGCAGATCAGCTCCACGGTAGGTCCTGGTGTCAAGGACATGGGCTCGCATCCGCTGATCCGTCACTATGTAGTCCAGCAGATGTTCTTGCTTGGACCCGGCATGCATCCATAATGTTGTGTGGATGCGCCGATGCCGGAAGAGCGTGTTGGTAATTACAAGCCCATGGGCTGCACAAAAATCTAGCAGCCTCCTACCATTGTTATTGAGCTGATCTGGCCCATGCCTTCCAATCACTCCAGACCAGGTGCTAGCATCATGTCCAACTCGGGAATTGAAGTCACCCAAAAAGATGGCTCTATCACGAGGGGCCACTTTAGCCAGCACCTGTGACAGGAGGTCATAGAAGGCATCTGACTCATCGGCCTTGCCTGCATCCCTCCACGGATGTTCGTCTTCGGTGGGGGCATAAGTAACCACGACCACCACTCCTCGCCTCCGGTTGATGGGAAGGCGAGCCCACACACACATAAACTTACACACACACATCGACTCACACACACATATGGACGTACACACACATATATGGACTAACACACACATGCACACATGGACTCACACACAAACACATCGACGTATACACATACATCGACTGATACACATAGACACACAAACACACATCGACTCACACTCGAACATAGAGCCACACACACACATCAACTGACACGTAGACATATCGACTTACACACATCGACTTACACACATACATCGACCCACACACACACATCCATTTGCACACACACATGGACTTGGACACACATAAAGAGTAAAAAATGTACTAACTAAATGTTTAAATATTAGTTGTCTACACACACAGAGCATGCACACATATTGACTAACACACACACATGGACTGACACACAACAACAACAACCGCCATTCGCCACTAAGTGGCGGTGACGTCACCACGACGCTTGTGCCAGGCCATGTGCACCTTGAGGCCACGTGAAGTGTCGAACGCCCGCTGGCAGGAGGTCACGGGGCAGACCCAGGTGCCACGGGTCGACTGACCGAGATGACTGGCTGATGCACCACCTGTGCCCCCTACTGTACCAACTTGCTGTGCTTTAGCTACCCGGCGCTCCGCTCGTTGTTGTGAGCGTTGCTCCTCCGCCCTCCGTTGTTGCTGGAGGGCGACTGCCTCCAACTGCCCAGTAGCGTCCTTCACGAGCCTCCTCCACTGAGGCCGATCTTGACACCGCTGGTACCAGTCATCGGCAAGTCCACTCAGCTCCACATCCTCCTGTACCACATCACTCCATCTCTTCTCCAGCCCGTGCCGTGCCCGTTTAGCCCCCTCGATCCGGCCGAACAAAAGCTGTTTAGGCATACGGTGGCTGGGCATGCGGGCTACATGACCCAGCCAACGCAGCCTTGCCTGCCGGAGGAGCTCACTGATGGGACTTTGCCCAGATCTTTCAAGGACTTGTGAGCTCCTCACACAATCCAGCCTGGTTAAACCCAGGATGGATCGTAGGCAGGCCAGCCTAAATGTTTCCAACCGGCGAAGATGCTCCACTAGGGGGGTCCACGTTTCGCAAGCGTAGAGAAGGGAGGGAATGACCGTGGCCGAGAAGACCTGAAGCTTCGTGCGGAGCGACAGACCAGGTAGCTTCCACACAGCGTTACGCAACCGATGAAAAGATATTGCTGCTCGACTGATTCGGAGTGAGACCTCTGCTGATAAACTGGAGCCGGTCATAAGCACACTGCCCAGGTATGGGAAACTCTCCACTCTCTCCACAACTGCCCCATCACCAATTGGGAGTTGTGGGGGTGGAGTGTCCGATGGTACAAAATACCCAGGCAGGTGCTTAGTTTTGGTGGGGCTGATGGTAAGGCCCCACCTCTTAGTGGCATGCTCCAGTCTCAGCAGCAGCGTCTCCAACTCTTCTTCTGAATGAGCAGCTATTACCAAATCATCGGCATACATAACGTGGTTGACCAATAGGGAGCCATCCCTTGATCGCACCCGGGCGTCGATCAGCCTCCCATTATATCTGTACCAAATGGAAATTCCCCCGGTACAGCTATTGAAGGCTTCACGAACTACGCAGTCGAAATAGATGTTAAATAATGTGGGAGCCAGAGGACATCCCTGTCACACCCCAAGGTGTACAGGGAAAGGCTCCGACTCCCGGCCACGTAGTTTTACCCGGGCCCGCTCACCATCATGAAGGTCCTTAATGATCGTGAGCAGAGGGTCAGGGACTCCGAAAGCACGAAGAACAACCCAGAGCCCAGTCCTACTGATGGTATCATAGGCCTTGACCAGGTCAATAAAGCAGAGATGTAGGTCTTTTTGGAATTCCCTACACCTCTGCTGTAGCAGACGGACAGAAAATATGGCATCTGTGCAGGACCGCCCTTTCCTGAAACCGCATTGGGGCTCCGCAAGCCTCTCCTCAGCGTGCCTAGCAAGGCGATGTTGAATAATCCTTGCCAGGACCTTACCCGGCACACTGAGGAGTGAGATGCCCCTGTAGTTGTTACAGTCGGTACGGTCCCCCTTCTTAAAGAGGGGGACCACCAGGGCATCCTTCCAGTCCTGCGGAACCCGTCCAGTGGTCCAGACTGTTGTTATGATGTCATATAGGGCAGTCTGTGCACAAACGCCACCCTCCCTCAGCATTTCGCTTGGGAGATCATCTCTGCCCGGTGCCTTCCCTGGTCTCAGACTCCAGATCGCCCTCAGTACTTCCTCAACAGCTGGCACCTCAGCCAGCCACTCACAGGGGGTGACCTCTTCCAATATTTGAGGCACCGCAGCCTTAGCAGGGTTATCCCCACTTTGTGCCATGATGTTTTCCTGGCTGAGAGATTTTCCCTCCCCCAGGACCTCACAGAAATGCTCAGCAAATCTGCAAACCTGTTCCTGGGGGTCGGAGATTGGATCACCGTTTTTTCCTCTAATGATGGTAATAGGTGTGGCGCTGCAGGTTACTTTTTTGATGGAGTTAAATAGTGATTTGTGATCGCGGGCCACTGAGGCAGGCTCCATCTCCTCAGCAACCCGCGACCACCACCCATCCTTACAGCGCCTTACGGCTCTCCGAACCTCCGAGCGAAGGCTGCGGTAAACCTCCTCATTCTCTGACGTGGGATGCTGTAGGCGATGAGAGTGGGCCTGTCGCTTTTTCTCAATTAACCTGAACACCTCCTCTGTCAGCCAGGGTTTCTGGGGAGGTCTGGACTGCGTACCCAAAGCAGCCATTGCAGCTGCATGAGTCACAGTCTTAAACCTCGCCCATTTACCCTCGACATCAGGTGGAGTGGGGGACGATGCCAACCCCAGCTGCAAGCGATGATGAAATTCTCGCTTGCAACTTTCATCAGCTAACTGAGACCAGGCCACTTTTGGTTTGAATGGGGTCCTGGGTGTACACCCACCACCGGAGTGGAAAAATGGCAGGCGCATCTTACAGATGACTAGTCGATGGTCAGAGGGCAGATCAGCTCCACGGTAGGTCCTGGTGTCAAGGACATGGGCTCGCATCCGCTGGTCCGTCACTATGTAGTCCAGCAGATGTTCTTGCTTGGACCCGGCATGTATCCATGATGTTGTGTGGATGCGCCGATGCCGGAAGAGCGTGTTGGTAATTACAAGCCCATGGGCTGCACAAAAATCTAGCAGCCTCCTACCGTTATTATTGAGCTGATCTGGCCCATGCCTTCCAATCACTCCAGACCAGGTGCCAGCATCATGACCAACTCGGGCATTGAAGTCACCCAACAAGATGACTCTGTCCCGAGTGGCCACTTTAGCCAGCACCTGTGACAGGAGGTCATAGAAAGCGTCTGACTCATCGGCTTTGCCTGCATCCCTCCACGGATGTTCGTCTTCGGTGGGGGCATAAGTAACCACGACCACCACTCCTCGCCTCTGATTGATGGGAAGGCGAGCCCAAAGTATCCTGGGGCTTACAGCTTCCCACACCTCACCGCCACGCTCCCACGCCCCCTTCATTCTTTTGTTCAGAAGAAGAGCCACACCCTGTTGTTTGGCAGTCTCCTGCCCCGAGTAGAGGACTGTCCACCCCTCATGGTGGCAGGATCCAGAACCGGTCCACCGGACCTCCTGAATGCCACAAAGATCCAGGCGGTACCGGTCCAGCTCCCGACAGAGGAGTGGCAGCCTCTCCTCCGCAGTGAGCGTTCGAACATTCCACGTGGCCATCCGCAATGGTTTTTCGTTGTTTCTGGAGGAGCCCCGAGGGTGAAAATTCAATCTCCTGGCTCCGCCAAATGGGGTTTGGCCAGGAGACGTCATAAAAGCCTGACCCCCCGGGGCCTCCGGCACAAGCTTATTAGTTACAGGTTTATGTTTAATTCGTAGTTTAGTGGTGGTTAATTGAAGGTGGAGGGGTTACCAGCCCCTCGCACCCGTCCAGAGCCCCCGTTTAGCCACTGTGGTGGTCACAGACGCCATGAGGGGAGAGGCCAATGGGCATTGGCCCTCCCCCCACAGCACTGCCCACGACAGTGTTGCCCGTCCGGCACCGCGAGGAGGTAGGAGGTTGTTTTGCCGGACATTGACACACACACATTGCCTCACACACACACTAATGGACTCACACACATATGGACTTAGACACACACATTATTTACAAATTTAGTAACCTCATTGTAAAATATTAGTTGCGTACACACATCACGCTCACACATTCACTAATATATACACACACATATCGACTGACACACAGACATATCGACTCGCACACACATATGGACTGACACACACACAGACGTACACACACACTAACATCATCGCAGACACGCACATGGACTCACATGCACACAAGAACTTAGACACAATAAAAATATTAATATTTACAAAGTAAATGTAGAAATATTAGTAGTCAGCACACAAACCAAAATATTGTAATATTTCCAAGATGAATATTAAAAGAATAGGCTTCTATGTACGTGAGCTTAGCGAAAGAAGCAAGAAATGTAAATATTAGTTGTCTGCACACAAACATTATTAATGTAATATTTGCAAGGTGATTTTTTACATAAAATGTTTCTATCAACGTGAGTTTAGCGAAAGAAGCAAGAAAAAAGTACTTAACATTTCCGTGGTGAAGCCTAGTCCCGTGCAGAGCCCCCCGGCCACGCCTAGATTTCCCAGCCGGCCGAGGTGGCACCTTGGCAGGCTGGGGGCTGGGCGGCTACCCCCCCCCCCCCACCATCCCCCCGCCCGCGCTACAATGATACTATCTAAGCACTAAAATATTAGTATCTACCGGCCCTATAGTAGTAAGTGCACACATTGGGGTGGGGGGGAGGAGAAGAGGGCATGACACTTTGATTAATTTACCTCGGCGTTGTGTGTATTTTTTTGTTATCATTTTTTACAAATTAAAAAGAGTGCATAAAATTCGTGATCTGATCCCATCTGTGAAGGACAAAATTCCTGACATGCAATATTCCGGTGTCTACAAACTAAACTTTATTTGCGGCAGCAGTTACATTGGGGAAACTAAACGACATGTCTCGGACCGTGTTCGTGAACATAAGGCAGATTTGGAACACGGTAGGACCAATACTTCTGCCGTAGCTGATCATTATTTTAATGTGGCTGGCTCAAATGAAATTGATTTCTCTAAAACGATGGTACTTTGCAAGCCTACTGGCTATCAACAAAGATTAGTTCATGAAGCCATCCACATATATAGACACAGACACAATTTTACCCGAGAAGACGGTTATAAACTCAGCAATCATTGGAAAGATGTCATCAACCACTTTGGGTCATGACTTGATTTGTAATTTCTTGTCAACCTCCACCGTCAGCAGTGTGGATGTGTGGAGCGAGGTGCGATGCCCCCCCTCCCCCCATCTCTACCCCCCTCCCTCTCCCCTATCTCTACCCCCTCTCCCCTTATTTCTACCCCCTCTCTTTCTCCCTTTCTCTACATCCTCTCTCTCCCCCCATCTCTACCCCCCTCTCTCTCCTCCTATCTCTACCCCCTCTCTCTCCCCCCATCTCTATCCCCCCCCTCTCTCTCCCTATCTCTATCCACCTTTTCTCTCCCCTATCTCTACCCCCCTCTCTCCCCCCTATCTCTACTTATCACTACCCCTCTCTCTCCCTATCTCTACCCCCTCTCTTTCCCCCTACCTCTGCACCTTCTCTCTCCCTTCTCTCTCCCCCTTTGTATTCTCCTACATTAACATTAGCTTACCCGTCCATGCTGCTGACACACGTGGACAATGCCGAACGAGCTCGGCACCATGACTCTTGTGCCCCGCCCACTCACAACTTTAGCTCGTCCATTAATGCTGCTCCACTGCTCTTGCGCCCATTTTAGACCTTTATAAGCATTTGCAGTTAGAGGCTTGCCCCCTTTTTTCTCTCCACCTGGTGTCGACCCGCTTGTGTTACGATTGAAACGTCATGAGTTTTTTCATATTTTTTTTAAGTGACTTTACCGAAAAAACCATAGAATATATCAGGAGGTACGTACTACAATTCACATTGTAATTGCTGAGCAGACATGACCATTTGTTTGTGAAGAAAGATTACTATATTTGAAAGTTCATTCTGATGTCAAAATTCAAACGAACATTACACGTCATTCTCAGCACACACCACTGTAGGAAAATACAATTATTATTTTACATAGACATTAATACTATTTTACATACTTGCAAGACCACATCAATGATGAGGGTACTCACACTTTACCCCACCGTTAGTCACCCTTTAATTGTCATTTGTAACAATACATTAATACAATTATAAAAATCTATTAATTAGTATGCTCATAATACATACTTGTCAAAATCATTGTTTATGTAATGGGTTCATATAACCTCTCTAACCACTAGAGGTCACTAAATTCACCATAATGTTAAAAACAGAATAAATACTCTTGACTCGATCAGATGAGCCTTCGTGTATCGAAGTCTGTTAAAAGATCTAATAATTGTGTGGAAACCCTCCCCGTAGAGGTGGTTAAATCTTGATTTAAAGCTTTCGTGACTGCAGGAATTCATACTCTTGGGTCTTTCAGTCAAGTCACGTTAATAAAAAAGAATAGATCACGACGTTTTGATCACAACACAAGCAATCGTGTTCAGGTGAGAGAGAGAGAAAGCTGCTGAGACAAGGTCTTGTATAGGCCTGAGATGGGTGCATCAAGGTAGGAGGGTGGAGCTAGAAATGGTCCAACCAATGGAGGCTGGGGCAGTGGCCTTTATATTGTGAGAGATTAGCATGTAAAGGTGGTCCAACCAACGAAGGCTGGGGCAGTGGCCTTTGTATTGTGAGAGATTAGCCTGTTCTGAGAAGGGTGCATCAAGGTAGGTGGGTGGAGCTAGAGATGGTCCAAACACAGAGGCTGGGGCAGTGGACACCCAGCCTGTCAATACAAAGACATCCAACCTAGTAATTAAACTCAGAGAGTCAGTTAACATCGGTAGAAAGGATGGAAACATCATAGCAAGTTAAGACTTTACCTGGTTAATCACGTCCTTCCAATGATTTTCCAATTTGTACCCATCTTCTCGGTTGAAGTTGTGTCTGTTTATATATCTGGATGGCTTCATGAACAAATCTTTGATGATACCCATTGGGTTTGCAGAGTACTTTAGTCTTGGAAAAATCAATATCATGTGAGCCCACAACGTTAAAACAATGATCAGCCATGGCCGAGGTATTGGTCCTGGCATGTTTCAGATTCGCCTTGTGTTCACGAACACGGTCCGAGACATGTCGTTTAGTTTCCCCAATGTAACTACTGCCGCAGACACAACTTAGTTTGTAGACACCAGGGTATTGAATGTCAGAGATCACATCCTTCACAGATGGGATCAGATCATTAATTTTATGTACTGTGTTGAATCGAACCTGGATTTTGTGTTGGTTCATGATTTTGAAAATCTTTTTGGTGACCCCTGCTATGTATGGCAAGGAGATGGTTTTGATTGGGTCCTCAGATGTTTTTTTCTCCACGGTTGGGGTGACAGCTTTGCGGATTGTACGGTCTGAATATCCATTCATCTTGAGGGCTTGGTGTATGTGCTTCAGTTCACTGGCTAAGTGGTGCTGGTCGGTGATGTAATGGGCCCTATGGTGTAGGGTTTTGAAAAGGGAATTCTTCTGGGCTGGATGGTGGTGGGAGTCAGGTTTTAGATAGGCATCTGTGTGGGTGGCTTTCCTATAGACAGTGTCCCAATGAGCCATCTGGTCTCTTTTCGATTAAAACATCCAAGAAAGGTAACTTGCCATCCTTTTCCACTTCCATGGTGAATTTGATGGCTGGGTGTATGGATTTTTTTTGGTTGAAGAATTGGTTCAGTGCTAGAGGGCCATGTGGCCAGAAAACAAACGTGTCATCTACGTATTTCTTCCACAAGGAAGGACGTAGGGTGGATGCCTGGATGGCATCTGTCTCAAATTTTGCCATGAAAACATTGGCTACCACTGGCGATAAGGGATAACCCATTGGGGTACCTTCATCTTGTTTGTAGAATGTACCATTCCAGGTGAAGTAAGTGTTGGTAAGACAGTGTCTCACCAGGGTTGGTACATCAGCATTAGTCCATGTTGGACCAAATCTTCAATGATTGCAATGGTGTCAGGCACAGGAACTTTGGTGAAAAGAGAGACCACATCGAAACTAACAAGCAAATCACTTGGAGATAGTGAGATTTATTTAATTAGTGAAACCAAATGAGCTGAATTAAGTACAGCTGAGGTGGTATTGCCAGTGAATGGAAGCAAGGTCTCAGACAGAAATTGGGCCAGTTTGTAGGTGGGTGAGTCAATGGTGGAGATGATAGGACGGAGCGGTGTACCTTTATGGATGTTTGGTAAGCCATAAAATCTACTCACAGGCCCTTTGGATTACACCAGTTGGGTTGCACTCCCTCATCGAGGAGGCCGCTCTCCTCCTTCTTTTCTACAGTTACATGCTAATTTCTCACGTTACTATCATGAGCCCCGACCACTTCTCTTCATGACCCTTAGGCTACACCCACTTCAAACCTTTTAAAACAGACTGCCTCAGCAGCAGACCATGCTTTCCCACCTGATGACGGACGCTTGTGTTGCGCCCGAAACGTCGTGATTTATTTTATTTTAAACCTACGTGACTTTACTGAAAGAACCAAAGAGTATAGACTTGACTTTCAAAACACTGATTCCCTTAAGTAATTTGTTGAGAAGTTAAATAGATATTTAAGCTGGAATTAAGATTAAGTAACAAGCAGCAGAGTAATGGAATGTTAACATTACAAAACGTCAGTTTTTTTCAACGATGATTATTTCAGTGTGATAATGATAATAAAATTGTAATTGCTAAACCTTACACTTATCAGTATGATTGGTGACTGTGATGAACACAAAAATGTAATCATGGCTTGACGGAGGGTTGGAAAATTACTGCATATCTTCTTATTTTTTTACACATCAATAAGATAGTTATTCTTACAGTGACACATTAATGTTGTAATAACAGCCATAGAGGGTTCACGTGGGGATTGGCTTGCCGGTCCCGCTTTGTAGCCAATAAGGGGTGAGCCAGGGAGCATGGTCTCGGCGTTATCACGGCATGTTAGCAGGGGTGATTGGCCTGGCCAAGCGGGGCCTCAGCTAATGGGAAGCCGGATCAGAGGCGTGGTCCCGGGATTGACAGGGAACCATCGGGAACGGTCAATGCTGTCTACGGAGGATTGGCTGGGGGGTACCACGTGATGAAGGGATTAAGAGAGAGAGGGAGAGAGAAGTCGGGAGCAGATTTGGGAACGAGAAGAGCAGGAGTCACGCGCGTACGGGGCTCTGGGTGCCACGTGCGCGGTGGGGACTTGGCGGGAAGTCTGCCTGCTTTCCGTTGTCTGTCAGCAACGGGGAGTGTGTGAAGTGTAACTGTGGAAGTTGAAAATAAAAAGGACTGATTCCGGAAGCCGTCTCAAGAAGGTTTATTACAATGTGAAAGAAAACATTCTGGGTCACTAATTAACTCAGTGCTGCATTCAAGGATCATGAGTGAAATTGTAGGGATATATGTATGTTTCTGTGAACTAAAATATATGTTTATAGGCACCAATGATATTTCAAACATACAACTAATAAAAACACAAATAGACGTATCAATGAATGGTGCACCTCGAACCTCAATAGTTTTCGTTCAAAATTACAAGATGACAGATGTGACTTCAAAATAAAGCTAAATTGACATTTACGGCACTGGAGCAGAAGGCAAAATTCGGTGCTATAAATAGACATGAGCATTGCTTACCGATAAACGTGGACTGCTACAAAAATGCCAAGGTCATACCAACAAGTATGGCATAGAGAGAGTGGAATCATAAAATAACTGACAAATGCATTTTTCCAGTATCCACCAAAAAACAAACTGATTTACCACGGATTTTTATATTTTAAGTGGACACTATGACATATGGTTGCCTTCTGGATGTGTGCCACTGCAGTCCATATACCACATGAGAATATGTGTATACAGTCAGAGAATGTTAATGCGCTGTGCACTAACAAGTCAAAATGCGGTTACAATACTCAACTTAAATAGTGTATCACGTGATAAATGTAAATGTGAGATAAAATGATTATTTTATCGATCTGTAATTTTTTTTTACACTCGAAAAAAATCATACAATATCAGCATAAAAAATAGAGACGTTTACTGAGTAGCAAATACATTTATGCAAATTACTATTAATGTAAAATATATTACTTTGTTGTAAACCGATATGCTAATTTGTATGGCCCCATGTGGTTTTAGCATACATATGAAAGTCACGAAATGAAAGCTTAGGTAATGTATCTTTCGATGCTTGCCAATAAAATGTAATTGCTGGAAACGTATTCATCTGAAAATGGCTGCTATACAAAAGCCAGATAATTCAGTTTGAGTAAATGAGCAAAAATAGCCGGCCTACCTCGAGAGAACCAGCCCCTTCACACGTCCGGATCGGGGAGCGAGTAAACAGGTAAATAAATAATTAAACATGCATTTAAACACCCATGCAGAAAGAATGTGGAAGTGACTGTCAAAAACCATCACGCTCACAGCGCTGGAGGAAGCAAGCGTGCTTACCACTGCTGCCCACTCATCCCCCAGCTTCTCACTTTGGCTGCCATGTATAGTCAGTGCCGCAGAATGCATTTAGAAAACTATAAAAGCAGACAGTCAGGTCACTAGTGCCTCACACTCTCTCACAGGCGCTTTTATTGTGCAAAAAAAGAAATATGTTGCCATCTGCAATATGCTACCGTATTCAATGGGGAACACAAATCATACGTGGCTGGAAAATATGCCATGGAAAATATTGCACTGACAAGTTTTAAGCCCAGTAGTGAACAGACATTGGTAGAAAACACTGACTTCGGATAAATTAATATATTACACAAACCTTTGCAGTCATGACTGCTTGAAATAAACTGAGCATGGGGTGGTTTTGTTCTTAGGTGTTTTACGGGATTCGTGCATTCGTGAATTTTATCAACAACATGGAGATGGGTTAAGTTACTGATTTGAAATAATGCTCAATAATCTCAATTCTAATGGAAATGAATACTTAAATGAATCTTACTGTGTCATTTGGTAAATTAAAATGCATATTAAAATTAACTATCAAAATTAGGCGTTTAACTATCCATTGCATGGAAATTAGTGTGAATCCAAGAATAGTAAGACGTTATTGAAAACAATGTTCCAACTGAATATACGTTAAAACCAAAGTCTTTATTCTGGGAAACCACATTGTTGTTGTAGGTCATATTTCCTGTAATTGCAAATGTGCTTTAAAAATGTGATGCTGTAATAGGATTGATAATGTTAATTATTTGAGTTGGTACTTTTTTTCCAGACATTTAAAAGAATGATAGCTTGCACCACTTTAATCATGTGGAACATTTTTTTGTGTTATCTGCTCGACGAAAGATGATATTACAATGCACACGGAGCATTTTTTTTTCACTAAAATATTTTCACCATCATGATTGGAAATTATCAATCGACTGCGGATGAAGACCTCGAAACAGCCATCACTTTTTTCTTCTGGTCTTTGTGATGCAATAATCCACCC
This sequence comes from Lampetra fluviatilis, assembly GCF_964198595.1. Taxonomy (NCBI): domain Eukaryota; kingdom Metazoa; phylum Chordata; class Hyperoartia; order Petromyzontiformes; family Petromyzontidae; genus Lampetra; species Lampetra fluviatilis. The sequence continues at coordinate 9,349,779 of NC_136278.1, read as the reverse complement.
AGCACTTGCACAAGAGCTGATTTTACTTCTCCATCTCCTCGGACGCATTACATTTCTTGGTTGCCGCTCCGTCATTATTCGTGACCGTCGGCCATCATCCCTTCCAGCGAAGTGTCCTGCCCAAGGCCCACTAAACATTTATTGACAGGTTGAATAATGTCACTAACCTACACGTCCTCCAAGCCGTGTATTCCTCTTTCTGTTTCTCAACGTAATTCCTGGCATGTACGCTCATTTGCATACTTTTCAGTTATTATTTTGTTAGCGGCCATGTTTCTGAACCGTGTGTTATCGCAGGTAGTATGTTCATCCTCAAGTACATTTCAATACAATGTTTTACCATTTCAACACATATCAATTGTATTCATGTTGCTTTGATTGTACCATGCTTACGCTTACCCATGTCCACCATCTCATTACTCTTTTGCCATGGCCATTGTCTTGCATTCGTATGTGAAAAGCAACTCTCCACAATGAATAATTTATCATCAAACAAAACAATCACCTCGTAATAAACAGACTGTCCACAATACCACCACTTCACAGAATTGCCATACGTTTCTTAACACCAAAACAGTATCTTTAATATGTAGGCTTCCAATGAATATACGACAGCAAACAGTAAAGTTGCAACTTAAACACGCACAGTATTCGTTTCGCTCACGAAGAGAGAAAACGTCACAGAATAGCAAGAAACCACAGACAAGCAGGAAGGCAGCCATGCAGTGAACTGCCACAAACAATTGCCCAAGCTCTGTGGTCCTCTATATGTCAAGTTCTTATCGGCCAATGAATGAGCATTTCCACGTAATAGAAAACCGGAGCACCTGGAGAAAACTCACATGTCTGAGAGGGAGACACGCTATCCCCATACAGATGAAAAAGGTGGAATACACATTTTTTTCTGAACCGCATTCTCCTGTCGAGCCAAGGTATGGGACCTCGACATCCACTGGAAGGGAGTTTCATAACATGTATTTCAGTAAAGTTCATTTATTAGGTATAGCCCTGTGAGCCATGCGGCTCGAGAATCGGGTGCAACTGCAACAAACAAAAACATGAACAAGAAACATCTTAAAGTGACTACACGTAACAGAAAAATCTAGGAAAAAACAGCAAAGTCTTCCAGAAAAATCACCGCATATCAACGCTGTATGCAAAAATCCCAGTGGGATGCAAGTCAAACAATTACAACTGTAATGCGAGCGTAAGCGGGATTTCGCTGCTCGGCTCTGGGCCAATCATACGGCCCAGGGTATTCGGGGCGGGGCCCAGTATGGGGGCGTATGTGAAGGTCCGCCGCTCACCTCCGGTCCAATCGGATGCGAGGAGAGCAGGGGCGGAACCTAAGGGCGGAGCCAGCAAGGCGCTATGCGGAGGTCGGGATCTGGAAGGTTCGGTGAAGGGCGTGGTGAGAGGGAGGAGACAGGATCACGTGGTGAAGGGAATATAGGTGGGATCCAGGAAGGGCTCCTGGTCAGTTGGTGGAGTCACGAAGCTGGACCACGTTGGGTGGCCGGAGGGTACCCGCGCCATCAGCCACGTGGCTGGAGAAGCTTCGGGCACACCGTCGGCCAACGGTGTGCGGGAGCGGGGAGCAGTGCGACTGACGGAAGGGCACGTGTGGGGCGCGCGTAAGGAGCAGCCGGTCCGCTGTCGGGACCAGCGGAGTGCAAGCGTCAACGATAATTAAGATAGACGGAGACCCAGCAGTGTGTCGGTGAAGTCCTTTATTACACAACCATAAGACAATTTAGATTAAAGTTATCAGTCTAACTCTGTACTACAACAAACAAAAGTTTTTGAAATCACCAAAATAAAGCTATAAAAACAATGTAATGGTGATCCTAGGAACTGTGATTCAAATTTAACAATAAACGATATACATAACATGTACGACCAAATTTTGCATCCATAGCTGGCAGCACGAGTCAATCCATAACAGCAGGAGTATCAGTAGGAGTATCAACATTTTTCAATGCACCTTTAAAGATCAGCACACTACAATCAAAACTCAAGATCATACTTTGCAGCAGTCATCCGGAGCAATACATTTGATTTCAGGCCACTGAATAGCAGTTGCAGCTAGGGGTGTATAACTCCTCTAAAGCAGTTTTGAGTGAAGATCTCACAGGTAGTGATCGAAGTTGCAGTTTATTGGTGATAGCATTCCAGACCCTGGGGGCATCAATAGCAAAGACCCTTCCAGTATTTGTACGGCAATAAGGAATGTGAAGCTGGTAAATGAGCGAAGACCTTAGGTCACATTTGTTCTTCGAAACAGTGAGGATATCCAGCATGTAGTTTGCTGATTTTTTTGTAAGTACATCGTGAATAAATTAGATCTGATGCACAAGCCGTCGATCATCAAGAGATGTTAAGTTTGACCCAATGTAGAGATCACAGTGGTGGGTCCGGCAGTTCAATGCAAATCTTAAGGCCGAGTGATAAATTGAGTCAAGCTTCTTCAGTACAGTACTGGGGGCTGATTTATATACGATGTCATAGTAATCAAGTAGAGGCAGTATGGTAACTTTTAGCAATTCCAAACGGAACATAGGGGGGAAGCAGTGCTTGTGTCGATACAGAAACCAATTTATATTTTTGTCTTTTTACCAATATAATCAATGTGATCTTGAAAATTCAGTATTGAATCAAGGATGACCCCAATATACTTATAGATCTTGACTTGCTCTATTTGATAATTATTTAAGGAATGTAATTGGGGAAAAGTAACTTCCTGCTTTAGTCCTGGTGAGAAGCATAGCACCTTGGTTTTGGAGGTATTCAGGACTAGTTTAAGAGCAACTAGCTGATGTTGTAGTTTGTTGAAATCACCCTGGAACTTAGCAATCACGTCATCTGGAGAGCGGCCAGCAGTAATCAGTATCGTGTCATCTGCAAGAGAACAAGAGGGGGCCGAGGATGGAACCCTGTGGAACCCCTTTTGTTATCTTAACACTGTTTACCTCCAGCCATCTATGAATATAGTTTGAGTGTGAGAAGAGAGGTAAAAATATAACCATTCCACTGCGTGTTTGGAGAAACGGAGGCAACTTAGCTTACTAAGCAGGGTGTTGTGGTCGACTTTATCAAAGGCTTTGGACAAGTCAAGAAAAAGACTGGCGCAGTACTGCTTATTATAAAGGCTACTGTAAATGTGATTCAGAGAGTCTAATGCAGCAGATGTGGTGCTGCATTTTTTTCGCAACCCAGATTGGTTTCGATGTAAGAGATTGTTGTCGGACAGGAAACTGCTAATTTATGCGATCCACCAACCCTTGCCTCCACAGTGCTGTATTTCAGGCATGTGCCACCATGGTCCAGATAGTGACTCACCTATGCTGTGAGACTTGGCCAGTGTGCTCATTCTTAAGCTCAGTACAATTTTTTATATTGTAATAATAAATGCCCCCGGCATAAACAAATCCAAGGCTATGGCTGCTGCTGTAGAAGATGAATATTGACAATCGCATGCCAACAAGTGTAGATTCATTTTCATGAATACTTCATTCAACACAGGCATGTGAGGTTTCATATTGGCTTTAACATGATATTAACAAAAAACTGTTGGTGACGTTTTTATAAGATTTAGATTTTTTTTTGTTAAATGCAATGCAGCATTTACAATTGAGTTTGCAATGTAGTTGAGTGTCATGCAATTGCACTATATGTATTAGATATCTCTCATACTCTTCTTTGTCAATCCACTGCTGCGTGAAGGCCTTCCCATGTATTTCACGGGGTTATTTGACCATACACACCCTGCTGGTCATGGTAAGTCGGCGAAATGGGAAAAGCCAAAACACATTCAGATATCACCCAATTACTTTACCATCAACCTTCAAAAATTATGTTGCACGGATAGGATATTAACATAACAGAGTATCTCACTTGATTATGTTAAGATGTATCTTAGTATGCATTTTCAATATTGTAATATATTTTAAAGCATTGTTACAATTTGCAAATATTAGGTAAAGCCCTCAAAAAGATGTTTTTACAAAATGCAGTTCAAGTTGCATTTACAATAACGTTAAATAAAAATATTGAACAATAAGAATACCATCGTGTTCAAAATCTACGGTTGTCATTTGAAAAGGTGTTTGTTTTGATCATGCATACACATTTTTTAATTACTTATAGCTTTCCGGTAAATAGTAAATGTCAGGTCAAATTAATAAATGTTGGAAGGAGAATTACTCTGTAAGCTGCAAGTGCTAAGTTCGATTTTAATCAATATGACCGAACCAATAAAATGTGGGTCGGGAAATGGAATGGCACGCAATGCAGAGCAAATGGTCATTCTGCTCCACTTAGCTGAGCCTAATTGATGTTCAGATAGGGTGTTAGCACTCGCAGCCCACCAGCACCTTGAGCGAGACAGCACAGAGAGAACCTGGAGCTCAAGCAAAGAAAGGGCTTAACAGATGAGTCGCGGCAAGCCGAACAATTGGATACTGCCAACATATACATATGGTAATTGGAAGGGAAACAAGCGCAGCGGTGCCCATTGCACCAATCATTAACCCTTTACTCCATAGCTTCCTTTAATTTCAATATTGCAACACATCACTTTACACATTTGCAGAGTTTCTGATCTGAAATTATCGCGTGCCATTTCCCGTGCCTTGTTTCAAGGGTTCAAGGATGACAGACCAACACTTGCCAAAATTGCAAATGGCCGCAATGTGATTGCAAACAAACAAAATGTAAATTAAAATGTCAAATGCTAATGTATAATAATTAAATTACATCCGTGTTTTTCAGGAAATCATAGGTTTATAGGTTTAAGTGGATGGATTCATGTAACATGTAAGAGAGTAATGCAATGCTAATGATGTTATAAATGGACATGCTTTTAAAACTGGCAGAGCCGGCTCTGGAGACCCTCAGCCGAACTTATAATGATGAATTTTAATAACCCACAGCACATGTTTCTAAATAGCAAAGGTTGTAGCCTCCATCCAACATTCTTTGCAGATTCAGGGAGAAGAAAATGTTAATATCCTTATGTGAAAAAGCATTTAAAATGCAATTTCATACGAAAAATGTTTCTTACGTTATTTATATTTTCAAATATCACCAGATGTCCTCTATTTGTCTGGTAATTTAGTTAAATCCAAAATGTTATGCATTTTACCACATATAATTCAGTATTTCCCAATACATTTCTTTACAATAGATATTCATGGGATGTGTGGCCACTTGCTTATGCATGTTATCTCTCCAGAGTTTACAGTTACTGTACATTGGGGAAACTAAGCGACATGTCGCAGACCATGTCCGTGAACATACGGCAGATTTTAAAACATGGTAGAACCAATACTTCTGCCGTGGCTGATCATTATTTTAATGCGGCTGGCTCACACGAAATAGATCTCTCTAAGACGATGGTACTTTGCAAGCCTACTGGCTATCAACAAAGATTCGTCCATGAAGCCATCCATATATACAGACACAGAGACAATTTCAACTGAGAGGAAGGTTATAGACTCAGCAATCATTGGAAAGATGTCATCAACCACTTTGGGTCATGACTTGATTTGGATTTTCTTGTAAACCTCCACCGTCAGCAGTGTGGGTGTGTGGAGCGAGATGCAATGCTTTGATTGGTGTAAACCTACTGACGGTGTCGGAGCCTTCTCCTACATTAACATTAGCTGCCCTGCCCATTTCTCAACCTTTATAAACAGCTCTTTGATTTGTGTAGACCTTCTGCCGGTGTCGGAGCTTTCTCCTACATTAACATTAGCTGCTCCGCCCATCTCTAAGCTTTTATAAACAGCTTGCCCTCAGAGGCTAACCTTCCGGTTCCTGATGACGACCGCTTATGTTGCGATAGAAACGTCGTGATATTTTTATTCACTTTTTTTATTTTATTGTTATTTTTTCTATCTATGTGACTTTACCGAAAGAACCGTGGAATATGAATTCCTGCAGTCACGGAAGTTGTTTCTATCTATGTGACTTTACCTAAAGAACCATGGAATATAAATTCCTGCAGTCACGAAAGTTTTAAGTCAAAATTTACCAATCCTGCCTTCCAAGTGCTAGATCACAAACATGTGTCATCACACCTGGTAGTGACGCAATTAGGTTTAGCATTTACTGTATATTTCAAAATTACCAAAAAATAATGCCTTACGTGTGCATGATTTGTAAGATAGTCGCATAACAATTGCCAGAGGCCACCGGTTAAAGATTGTGCAGCAAGGTCCCAAGGTCATGATGTCTAAATCTTGACGATGTGTGCCCTCACGATAATGCATTTCAAACATATGAATAAGGCGCTTGGCCTCAGTTTCCAAACAGATGTCACAGGTCCCATGGCACCTTTTTGAAGGTCTCTATCCTGCAGGCTTGGCCAATTTTAGAATACTGGAAATGCACTTTACATATCCAGCAGTATTCTTCCACACTTCAAAATTAAAGAGAAGTGAAGGGAGACACTGAAGCCGGTGACATCAGAATATCTCGTATAAACTATTTCTGAACATGAATCCAGGAAGCCAACACAATTTTAACCAGGGTTTTAATTGAAGCAGATGCCTGGTTACCAATGAACTTACAAAAATGTACTGTATATTTTAATTAGATTTTTCACTTCACTCAAATGTGTAGCTCTTTAGGACAAAAAAACTGTAGACGTCATACTATTTTCATGTTGATTGGTTAAGATGCACTGAAATTAATGTATATGGAATTTTCCTATTAAAGTCATGCCAATAATACATATTCAGAGTTAACATATTTTCCAAATTAAATCAAAGGGAATTATGAAATAAAACTAAATGCACGTTGGTCTGTTGTGAATTGAATCCAACAGCTGAAACATAATCTGATGGCACCATTATGTATTCAATCAAAATTGCATCATAAAAAAAAATCACCAAATTTCACTATCCCCAGACCTGCCATGAACAAAAATATATATCTTGGCATCATATAATGAAAACAAATCGATTTTTGATGCCTACCATTGTTCCATCTTCATCTACATTACCAATAACACATAAAACTCTGTTGTTAGGTCATTTCCATCCTAAGCACCGATGCAGCTGTACTATATCACCTTTCCTCTATTCATTCACTCGTAAATTTTCACATGATTTACACAGATAGCATATTCTAGATCTTGAAGACCATATGTTAAACCCAATATAATTTTTGTTATTGTCACGAACAAAGTAATCAAAACGAATGTGCTTTTCGATTTCACAAGCACTGATATATTTTTATTAATTTATGTGCTCAGCATAAGAAAATAAGAATTATTGGAAGAGCACAATAGCAAAACACAATAGAGTATCTATATCTCGGGCAATTGTTTAGGGTGGATGAGGATCAAAATTATTACATGAACAGGTAATTGACAGCATGTTGGATTGCTTTTGGAAACTTTGATCATGAAGCGCAACAAACTAATGTGCCGAAAGAGGAATGTTTTCAATCAGTGCACAATGTCTGCTTTGACGTACGAATCGAGAACATGGACACTGACAAAGATTATTAAATAAAAAGTGAAAATGCGTGCTGGGAATTACAATGAGAAAGAAAAAGGAACACATGGGGCCATGATATTGGCTCGTTTTCATGCGCAAAATGGAATCCGGCAACATAAGAATGAAATGGATTGTTCAACTTGCACAGGATTGGTTATGGATGTTAATGAGGATTTGCTTTATGAAAAGGGACACATTCGGACCTTGATGAAATGACTGAAACCCAACATTTGGGTGATATTTAACTCTGCTGAAGATGAATACATCAGTATGTTTGTTTCCCTCAAAATCTTGCAAAAAGTAACAAACTCCAAATTATTGTCAGTTTTTGCAGTTACATAATAATGCACCACTCAAGTCAATGCATTTACATGGAATTTTCAGCCTCTTTCTGTATTTTGAAATATTATTTTTCGAATGATATCCCGGTTTTTTTGTACCCCATGAGGTGGTAACCTTCCTGACGGCCAAAGCCATGGTGCTGCTCTCGGGATAGTCCAGGGCCGTACCGGGGCTGCCAAGACTGGAAGAATCCTTGATGGATTGCTTTCGTTTAGCCAGTTGGGTCCTAGGTGTATACATAAAATCTTCCGTATCCAAAACACATCTGAAGCAACTCATGGCTTTAAAACACACTTTTAAAATCAAGGAATAATTACTGCTCACATAAACATGTTAAAAATGTATTGTTATATATTAGTCGCAATAGTTTCATTTCCTGAGAGATACAGGTTTAAAATGTTAACTCTTTTGTGCCACATTTAAAGTTGTGCATATTTAGTTAACGAGCCTACCGATTAATGCCCCAGAAAGTCTTGCAAATTTTCCATGGCAACTACCTCAAAAAGAACATGATCATGGGAAAACCAGGTCACGTGGCAATCCTAGCTAGATGGCAATCCTAGCCACCAGTGCCTGCAGTCTATGAGCCGCACAACTCGATGAGTTCAGTCCCTCCCCCTTTGCCCCCACGTGCTCTCCACAATCCATCGCTGCCAAAAAAAAGTTGTAATGGTTATTGTAGGCTTAGGTTAGACATGGCTTTTCCTTGTTCACACAAATTATTTTTTGTCATTTTCTGTTTTGTATTTTTTGTTTTAAAAATGGCTCTGAATCTAAACTCGGCAAATTACGCCACTTATCATGCATCACTATTAAACCTTCATTTTGTGAAATCGATCATTATTCTGAGGGCGGCCCAGGTGTAAGTGCGGTTTGAAAGGTTGCTCAATGGCCAACTTAGTGACAGCAGCCAGGCCCCATATGGAATGGGAAACCAGACGGCCTGCCAGTCCAGTTTACAAACAGAGCCGGCTCACTTGCCAGTAGTCTTGGAAACGTGGCATAGCAGGATTAGCATGAGTGTCTTGCATTAACGCATTCCTGTGGAGGGAGCTGGTAGGAACGTTGGGTTGCTCGGTGTATTCCGCAAATATGGCCGACTGTGAGGGCGGGCACAAGCCGGCGTGAGTAGGTTAAACGTTGAGTTTTATAAGGGTACCACGGGGTGACAAGCCCCTCCCCACCCAGCCCCACCCCTCCCACCCCCCACCCAACCCCACCCTCCCCACCCAGCCCCTCCCCACCCTCCACACCCTCCCCACCCAGCCCCTCCCCACCCTCCCCTCTTCACCCAGCCCCACCCCTCCTATTTTTGGATGCACGACGGACGGACGGACACAATAATCCCCTGTGGGCTGGTGTAACCAGGAGGTTCCTACCAGTATCGATATTCATTTCTCACACGATCTATACCAGGGGTCCCCAATCTTCATGACCCTTATAGGGCACGTACGAAAAAAATGTCAGATGGCCCAGAACCACAATGAGTGGTCATCTGGTCGGTTCACTCATGCCGGTTGGCTGTAAAGTTTTTAATTTAGAAATCTGTGTTAACGCCCCAGGAGGACTCACGTCCGGCTCCGCTGCCGTGGGTGAATGACCGCAGGCTACTCCCACGCCTGCAGATTTTTCCTGCTTTGAAGAAGTTGTATTGAAAAGTTTGAAACTAGCTGCATCTTGATAATTGGTTGTTTACCCTTTCATCTGGCAACAAAAACTGACAATTTTTTACGAGGAGTCATGTTTGCATAGACCACAATACCTGCAGTCATAATGCAAACAAAAAACATAACTCTGATAATGTATGCACTGTCCTTGAAGTTGATTGGTCCACACCCGAGACAGCTTTCCTTAGAGCCTAGTCTCACATGGGTTGGACCAGATGACGCCAAAAGGCGCACAACGAAGACAGCAGCACTATTGTGCACAGGGTTAAATGGAATGCATTACAGCCGAGACACATACTATACACATGCACTTACTTTTAAATAATAGGGCAGCAATAGGCAGGCACTTCAGGGGCCCTTTCATGGAATTCTGCATATGATAGAGCACGTGAAACACAGCAAAGATAAGTTCTTGAACATTCTCAAATCAAGGGTGGCGTTCCATTCGTTTTCACGCCAACCCCTTATTTGTTCGCAAAATACCCCTCGTTAAAATTATCAGATGATGTCCCTGCTGTCTGGAAGTGTCTATGCTCTTTGAAACACAGTCATCTGACGTTAGCTTCCCTCTCATCTGTTATAAGAAGGTTATAAGGTGCGTTGGTGCAGAGGCCAAGTCGTCTCCTCCTCCAACTCCCCCAAGATGATTGTCTGGGGGGGTCAGGTCAAGCGCTTTTCCACAGCAGGCTTGACCAGCGGTGGAACAGACAATCAGTCTTGCAACTAAAGGTCACCGGACTCAAATTGTAATTACAGAATCCCCACTCCTAATCTTCCCGTTCACAACATTCTGTAGATGCTAGTGTGGCATATGTGTTGAACTGTTGGTTAATGATATTGCCTTTTTAAAGGTAAAAAATAGCCCTTCCCTCACTTTCATTTGTTGGTTTTAAGCAGTTGACTTTGCAGCTTTGAAAATTTTATATTCAATTAACAAACAGCAGCTGCACCCATTTTGATGCGACGAACCATACACTAATGCAATGAAAGTGTTTTCACTGACGGCCTGCAAATGGATTGTAATACATCAAAGAGAATGAAAAGACCATTAGCACACCCAAGGTTTAACTGCAGTGCTGCAGTTTTTAATCAGATTCCAGTAAATGTAATAGCTCAAATACTGTACAGTATTCACAGTGGTTGCTTAAATGCACAATTGCTGTGTTTTTTACGCACTGAAAAAGACTAACATTTAAAGATTGTATTGAATTTATTTAATCAAAAATGTCTCTATATATCACATTTGGTGTGAATTGACGATCATCTCCCAAAAGTTGTCCTTGAGATGATTTTTGTTAAATCGGCACTTTGATGCTGGTTGGATTTTTTGCATCTTGACAAGGCAACAACGTTGTCCATGGGAAAAAATAGGGTTCGTACAGTGTCAGGCGTTAGGCACAAATCACCAAAAGTATACATACAATGGTGTGCAAAACGCAAAGATAAAATACTAAAACAGGGGCGCACTTGGCTCTTATGAAAAGCGGAGCTGGTATATTTGTGGGGGAAATGTATCATTCTTGTAACAAACTAATAAATAATTAGTTCATAATATAGATTTTTTTGGGGGGGGGGGGGGTTAGATCACGTAAATATAAATGTGTTGTTAAACCCGCCACCACCCGATACAGCCAATTAGTCAGTTTTTTCACGTACACAGAACATGCCAATTCGTTACTAGTACAGCACACCGGTGTGTTGGAGAGCAAATCCACAACATTTACAACGTTATAAATTTACAATGTTGTAAATGTTGTAAATTTGTTATATATGTTGTGGATTGTAAGTGTTGTGGATTTGCTCTCCAACACACCGGTATGGTGTACTTGTAACGAATTGGCATGTTCTGTTTACATGAAAAACCTTACTAATTGGCTGTGTCAGGTGGTGGCGGGTTTAACGACACATTTATATATTTACGCTAACAAAAAAAACCTATATCATGGATGATATTGGTCGAGAAAGCCTATGTGTTAAACTAATAATTAGTTACAATTGTAAACTAAACCTTTCAGGAAAATATATAAAATTGCATGAAAATCCATGTCGTCTACCCAGCCTTACACGAAGCGAAAGTGTCAGGCGTTAGGCACAGATCACCAAAACTATATGTATACTTGTCATGCACACTTCACTGCTAAGCCATCTCACACTCTGCATCATGATTGTGAACAACTCGATTTCTGACTTCCAAGAAAAGTTATTCCAATCTCGAACCTCCGATTCGCACGGTTGGCTACGTACGGTGCGAAAGAAGTTCAACATACATCCGATTCGAGCATGGAATTTTTGCGGGCGATTTTGGGGCGTTATGGATGTGGCCCCATTCTGCACTGATCCCAACAATCGGTCAAATATTCGGAGAGAACCAAGAGCATTCTGCCACGGGTGACATGATGTAATCATGAAATTCCCAGCAACAGGCTGCACCAACCAATCATATGACATACACTCACGTGTAAATGTGCGTAATTTACTCCACCGCCTGCAGAGGCCAGCACACCGTTGCTTCTTTCCTTCTGCTAGGTCCCACAGCTGTTGCAGTCACCTCCTGAAAACAAAGATCCCCAAAATAGCATTATAGAGCGTAAAGGCAAGTGACGTCGGCAAGCACCTGTTAAGGTGAGCACAAAATTAAGGATTTTGAGGGAGTGGTGATCTGATCTTTAGTTTATTGAGGCAAGTGCTCCTAGCAATGACCTGTTGAGGCCAACATCATACCACGTGAGGTGGTGAGTACCACCTTCGGACCGTGTACTCAATGAAGAAGTGGACCTAGGTAGAAGCCCTCGACAAGTTAAGATGCCACTTGCAATATATGTGCATGGCAGAGGATTAAACCCAGATGGTCTGGTTCCGGAGATGCTTGTTAACAGCAAATTTTCGCGGATGAAATTGGCCTTAAATACCGAAAGAAACTATTAAATACATGACATTATAACACGAAAAATAAAAGTTGGTTATAATAAACAAAGTTAAACAAGATATAAAATGTTAAATAATAGCTTATCAATGAACACCTTCAATTATGATGCTGCATAGTAGAAGGATGCAGTAACGATGATGATGCCAATGTAGTGTTGTAAGGACGGACTTCTAAACTTCTTTATGGCACACACTGTTTATTATCTTAATACACAGTCCCTATCACACTAAGGAGTATATGGTCCCCTCACCCGTTACCCTCAGAAGGTACAAGCCTCCGGACCTTGCGGGCTATCTAATCTCCCTGCTCTCCCAGCGTCCTCTGGCTGGACCTAGGGGATCTCTCCCCGACCACTGGCTACTCTGAGCTCTAGCCCTGATAAGGGCTGGAGGGCTTGGTCCAGGGTCCTAAACGTCTTCGGCCGACTTGGATCTTCGTGTAGCAGAACTCCTCCAGAGCTCTCAGCGCTCTGGCTTTTATACCTGTTCGTGGCCGGGTTGTCCAATCCCCGGCCACCTTGTGGGACCCTCTGATTGGTCCTTCCCAATCTGGGTTTGGATCCTACCTCACCCCATTTGACCCTGCCCATTTGATTGAGCGGGAAAACCTTGTTTACGATCTGCTCTCACAGTTTGCTAACAGCGAGTAGTTAACACCACTACACCAATAATAATGACGTACTCGCAACGTCTGCAGATTCATCTAAAGCTTCGAGAAAGTATCTCTCTCTTCTCTTTATCGTATCATATTCTCTCTCATGACATTTTCTCTCATCACATTCTCTCTCATCATTTTATCTCATTACTTTCTCTCTCGATGCAGTTATGTAGAGTTCCAGATGCGATTTCATGGATAGCCAAAATCTCGGATTGCCAGTTTGTGAATAACGAGGGAATACTGTACATTCACACACATGCAAATGCTTACAAATATCCCATTATAGCCATACAGACTGTTGTTGCCCAGTGCTATTAGTGAGAACCTATAAAGGCCAGCATGACACACAACAGGAAGTCTGGCAAGCACCAAACCTGGCCACCTTTTTCCAGTGCTGATGTGTACACACTGCACCAGGTACTCATTTAAGGCCGAGTGGACCTAGAGGAGGTCCAGTACCGGTTCAGATATTCGTTGCTGATGTTAGCTGTGAGCAGGAATCAAACTCAGGCCACTGGGTTCTGAGAGCAATGTGCCAATTGCTACACAACCGCTCCCCAGTTCTACACATTCATACACATGCACACATACACGTTTTGATGCCTGCAACCATACAATAATGTAAGCGAAGTTCTCACTCTAACCTAAAATTGGCACTGACCTGTGGAACTCCTGCTGGGCTGCGAAAAGTTGCCAAGATACTGCAGGACAGCGAGTTGTATAAACATGTGCAGCACTTTGTTGTTTGCATGGGGTTCATATTCTTTGGGTCTTTCGGCAAAGTCACGTAGATAGGTTTAAAGAAAATAACAAAAAACTACAACGTTTCGATTGCAACGTAAGCAGTCGTCATCAAGCTGAAAAAAGAGAGGAAAGGTGCTGAGGCAGAGTGTTTTAAAGGTTTGAAATGGGTGTAGCCCAAGGGTCATAAACGAAGTGGGCAGGGCTATTGATGTTAATGTGAGAAATTAGCATGTTAATGGCAGATCCGAGGACGACCTCCATGACGAGCGTGCGGAGGTGGCTATGTTAACGTGAGATAAATTAGCATGTTAATGGGAGATCGGAGGACGACCTCCACGACGAGCACACAAAGGTGGCTATGTTAATGTGAGATCAATTAGCATGTAATGTAAGATTGCAGAGCCGCAGCCACGTCGGCGCACGAGGTGACGGAGAAATTTTACCTGTTAATGTTAAATCAGAGAGCCGCAAATAACAACTAATATCGAAAGGTAGGATGGAAACATCACTGCCAGTTATGACTTAAACTGGTTAATAACGTGCTTCCAATGATTGCTCAGTTTGTACCCATCTTCTCGGTTGAAATTGTGTCTGTGTTTATAAATATGGATGGCTTCATTAACGAATCTTTGTTGATAGCCAGTGGGTTTGCAAAGTACCTTCGTCTTGGAGAAATCAATTTCGTGTAAGCCACCACATTAAAACAATGATGAGTCTTGAGACTCACCTATGCGTTTTTTTGATGTGTGACATCACACTCGTCGTCAGGCAGCGGCATTGGCAACATCAGGGTCTTCATCGGTGGATCATTCCTCGTCAATTTTGTGTGGAGGCTCCAGAAATGTGTGGATCAAAACGGGTCACATGAATATTACCCCGTAGGTCATTGTGCCAAATCCATTGCCCCTCCAGTGGACAAGGTCGATGCCCAGCAGTGGGATGTTCGTGGCTGAGAAAGAAAGGGACGTTTTCAGCAGAAACATTGCATCATGGGACCTTTTTTCTAGTATCAAAGTCTTGAAAAATAAGAATATGTTTTACCTTTTCTGGAAATACAACAGGTGTTAAGATGTTCAAACACCAAATAGACACCTTTTGCAAGGAATCAAGTCTGCATTAACCACACGTAATTGTGGTGAACATACAAACATGCTCTGATAATATATGCATTGTCTTTTAAATGGATTGGCCTACACCAGAGACAAGCTTTTTTGAAAGAAAGGCTGTCTCTAGTGAAGCATGTTTGTTTGCATGTTCACCACAAGTACGTGTGGTTAATGCAGACTTTATTCCTTGCAAATGCTATTTATTTGGTATTTGAACATCTTAACACCTATATTCTTGGTTATTTCGGTACGTGACTTTACCAAAAGAACCAAGAATAGGAATCCCTGCAGTCACGAAAGCTTTAAATCAAAATCTTAACACCTGTTGTATTGCCATGAAGGGTAAACAAATGATTCAAATTTTTCACAATTTTTACTGGCAAAAAATTCCCATGATTCAATGTTTCTGCTGAAAACATCCCTTTCTTTCTCAGCCACAAACATCCCACTGATAAACAGCGGCCTTACCCCAGTGTCGACTCTTCACAATTTCTTGCCACCTCCATCCTGTGTACTCCTACAAACCTTTTAATCTCATCCTGCAATCTCATTTTATGTCCACCTCCCTTGCTTCCTCCCTCCATTCGTCTCACTGTAAAATGTGTAAATGTCATCTGCTATGCGAGCTAGATGTCCTGCTCCAACTAATTTGTTTTTACATCTGTTATCCTCGTTTTCATTCTCAAATATGTATTTATAATCTTGGCTCTTTCTTAAAATTCCTCCTTCCATTGCTCTTCAGTATACTTGTATTGGTCTTACTATTTTGTGGAAAAAGACATGCTATCACAAAAGTTGGCATGGAATTGAAACAGTTATATTAAAAAAACAGGACAAAAAGATGGAATTGCTGTTGATTTACTTGAAAATCACGTCATCAACTTCATCTTTGCTTAATTTTGTTATTGACATTAACCTTAAATATTGATAGAATAAATACGTCGGTCAGACAACGTTTATGTTAGAATGTTGATACCATATTACGTGATATACGCATTTATATTACACACACACATTTACACCGATACACACGGATATACTGAATCTACATAAACATACACCAAAGATAAAGACCCCCCCCCCCCCGAAAAGTATCTAACAGACTGTTGGGGTAAGTGCAGTTAACAAGCACCTATGAAGACACACGAGGGGGTGGGTGGCCAGCACCACGCCCAAGCGCCTTTGTTTCCCGAGTAGCGATGTTTATACACCGCACCAGGTACTCATTTGAGGCCGAGTCGACCTAGGTGAGGCCCAGGACTGGTTCAGACAATCGTCACTCGTGTTGACTATGAGCGGAAATCGAACTCTGGTTATGTAGAGGACACACACATTTACTTGCAAACCGAGTCCGATCTCCCTTAATCTGCTTTCATGTTCACTTCTGCGCTGGTTCCCATAAAAAAAATTGGAGGCAACGAAACTTACTCCAATTGAACGGTGTTAAAACAGAGGTGACGGTTATTGGGTGTCTCCAACAACTTTAAAAAGCTGCACCCTTGAGCATTACATTTATCACGTAATGGGTTCACTACAGGAAGCCAGAAATCTAGGCTTCATCAGTGAAATTAATTTGAGCATTTACTTTCTTATTATATTTATTTTTTTCACGAGTTATTTGATGCTCAGTATCTGCTGCTGTTTCTTGCACAGTGCATTGAGATGCTGAACGAAAGTTACTTGATAAATTGAATTATTACGATTACGCCAGGAGGTCAAGGCGCACACCTCTGAGGCAGCACTGTGGAAGTGGGGATTTGCGAATCACACAAATATTGTGAAACTCCCTTCCCACGGGCGTGAAGGTGCCACACCGTGGCTTGCCAGGAGAATGTGGCCCAGCAAAATTTGCACTTAATTTCTTCCACCTGTATGGGATAGAGTGCCCCCCCCCCCACACGTGTGGGTTTTCTGTGGGTGCTCCAGATTCCTCTCGCCCTCACTCATCAATTAACCTATTAACATCGTACCATATAAAGGTCCGCAGAGTTTGGGGGCGGAATTTGCCACCGGCTAATCGCGAGTCTGCCTTTCCCTACGTGTCTGTGGTTCCGCACGCCTCTGAGGTCGTCGTCTCATTTCAACGGCGAATTCTGTGTGCGTCACGAGTTTAAATTACTATTCTAAGTATTTATGATTGATAAAATAAGTATTCTTCTACAATAAATTGACAAGCGAAATATTAGTATGTGATAGAAAGTTTGTATCTTTTTTTATATATATATAACCATATGTATTGATCTTGCAAAAAAGTAAGAGATGCTGGCAAGACGAATGCTGAATGTGGTTGTGACATAAAGGAGCTGCACACAATCTGATTAATACATCTGATGCATAGCACGGTTTTATTTTGCTCCAAAGATATCCATTGTGCTGCAATGAGTTTTGTTTTACTTCGTGAAGAAATGAGAAACACGAATAGCCATTATTTTGCATGAAGGGGCAGAAACATTGCTGCAACAATGAAAAATATGACAAGCGTACACTTTTGCAAAGTATAAAGTGTAGATGAATATAAATCAACGTTATGTTTAATAGGCGTGTAATTTTTGTGATTTGTTTCACGTCTCCGAGGTTGTTCTCACGAAAATAATTTCCAAGCTTGCGTGTTATGAAAATGAAATAATAAAATATTAAATATTTAGATGAACACAAAAAAACTTGTATCGTAAGATAAAATGTAAGTGTTTTTTTAAGCGAAACGTTAAGTTTTTACAAGCATATTAAAACGTATGGAATTTGAATATGGCAAGGTCAAAGGTGTGAGAGACAGATTGCCGAGTGAAATACAGCACTTGCATTAAATGGCAGGAAAGAAGAAGGAATATCTGGCTAAGGATGACAAATATGAACCATTTACAGCAAGGAAGCAAGCATTCATCAACATAACGTGCACCTTTGTGACCGACTCTGCATACTAATAGAAAGTTTTCCGTACCTCACATCACGAAGCACAAATGGAGATAACCTACATGGTTCTCGATGCGAAAACGTGTTAAATTGGAATGCTATACTGTGCGAAAAGACATCATGAAGGGATTAAAAGGAGGGGTTGCAAATTAAATGTTTTGAGTGTTGGCAATCCGCAAGTAGAAAGGTCTAATACAATATATAGACATCGTCGCAACGATATTTGTCATTGTGCTAAAAAGGAAAGAGGAAAATGTCTCTATAGAGCAGGAGGTGACTCAGCACCTGGTCTGCAACTGCCCATTATTGTGGTAAATATGAGGCGATGGTTGCCAGTATGCAATTAAAATTGAGTTATTTGCTGGTGATTTTAAAATTTGGCCCGTGATGCCGGGACACGATGGCTTACTCATTTTTAATTACATCAACGGATCGTTAATATCCACTTTAACGCATACGGTGCATATTTACTGGTGGTTAATACTCCACAGTAATTACCAGGACGGCCTGCAAGGTTCGAACTGCGAACCTCTGCAACAAATAACGAAGCGCTACCGCTGGGCCATGTGAGTAGTGGGGGGTGGGGGGGGGGTCAGGGAGGGGAGGGGGTACAGTGATTTATCATCTGTTCAAGTCAAAGGTAACATCAGTGGCAAGTTATAGCTGAACTATTCTCGCCTTCACCGACCCTTGTTATTATATCCATCATAGTCTCAATCACCGGCCATCCTCCCTTCTAACGATATGTCCTGCCGAAGCCTATTTTCTATGCTCATGTTTTAAGATATATATAATTATTATTTCATGGTCCATGTGATGTGAATATTGCTCGTTAACTTAAATTATGCATTTAACCTCCTTTGCCAGTACCAAAATATAAGAATAGGGGTTTTCCCCTTTTTCTGGCAACAAAACTGAAACCTTTTTACAAGGAATCATGCTTGCATTAACCACAATACTCGTGGTCAGAATGCAAAAAAAACCACACTATGATAATATATACATTGTCCTTGAAACTCATTGGTCCATACCAGTTACAGTTTTCTTTTGAGCCTCATCTCAAACTGTGCTAGACCAGATGACGCCATGATTCCTTGTTGCCAGAAAAAAGGGGAAAAAACTCTATCCTTATATTTTGGTACTGGCAAAGGAGGTCAAATGATGTAGATGCTTACCCGAGCCCTCATTACTTTGACAGTACATTGTCTTTGAGCTGTACGCCTTTTGGCGTCTTCTGGTCTAGCACCGTTTGAGATGAGGCTAAAAAGAAAGTTGTCTCTAGTGTGGACCCATCAGTTTCAAGGACAATGCGTATATTATCAGAGTGTGTTCTTTGTTTGCATTCTGACCACAAGTATTGTGGTTAATGCAGACATGATTCCTTGTAAAAGGTTTCAGTTTTGTTGCCAGAAAAAAAGAGAAAACCAATATTCTTATGCATTTAACCTGTTTTATCAATACATATATTGTCATTTTGCTGCCAATAAACGCTGACGTCTTTTTTGATGAGAAACATAAAAGCGCTGGCAAATTATAAGAAAAAGATGGTAATGGAAAAGGCATTCACTATTTGTTTTATGTGTAGTGACATAAAATCGGTCACTTAGCAGCAAAGAGCTTGTTGCTGGCAGAGAAGGGGATCTGCAGTTGCAGCAGCCCTGACTGACAGCAGGTCACATGATAGACCGGAGAGAGGGATGTAGGGAAAAGGTTACAGAAGGGGCACGTGAGGGAAGCCCCGGAAACCCGCTAGTAGGTTCTAGAAAGGGGGCGTGGCCGGGGTGGAGCGAGGCCACGCTGGGAGAATAAAAGAGAGCCCTGAGCAGTAGCTCGGGGCTGTCGTCTGGAGTGGGATCCCGTCGTACTGCTGGAGTCTTTGCCGCCGTCTTCGTCTTCACCTTCTCGGCGTCGTCAGTCAGGCAGTCTGCCAGCTGTCCTGACTGGGAGCTGTAGTTACTTTGTGTGAACTGTTAAGGCTGTTAATAAATAGAGTGCCTCTTACTTTTAGAGTATCTCGGTCAGTCACTGCACATGTATTATTGCAAGTGTTATGCAACTAGTGAATTTTAAGTAATGGCCAAACAACAGAACCAGGGTCCTACTGAAAATAAGTCTTAAAGCAAGACGAGGTAAGGATTGTATGGTTTAATAGATACACGTATGAATATTGCTTGTCTTAAAAAAAATCAGTAAATCACTCTCGCGTTTTGTTCCCTGCAATCATCGTATTTACAAGCACCGACAGTGATGCATTACGGCATTGAATACACGTGAAGACATTTACGAACAGAAGGAATTAGCAGCAGTCAAATTATGAAAGGAACTCCAGCAATGACGTGAACGTCTAGACAACTTGAGACTGTGCCCATTATTGATTGACCTGCTTGAATTTGATTGCATTATACAACGGTTGTGTTACACAGAAACTCCGTTCGTTTGAAATTCAGTAATCAAACCATGAAAACGTGCTTTTATTATGTAGTATCTGTATTTTGCGTCTGCCCACAAACAGCCACAGTGACTATTTAACAATAAAAATGTACGGTTGCCAGAAGGTCAGCTTAAGTGTGTCAAAGTTGCCATTCCATAGAGCCGTGCTTAAAACGAACCAATAACAGCAGCCTGTTTGCCGTTGAAAGAAGAAAAAAATTCCCGCATAAAATACCCACTCATCTGGTAAATAAACCAAAATAAAAATTAGCTATCAGTGTGAGAGCAATTTTTTGTGTATGACCTTGATTTTTAACAAGGTCAGCAGATTTTATGTGCAAATTAAACAGTATGGTAAAGATAAGACGTGAATTAAGTGCCATTTCCACGCTCCCTTTGTGGATCCCTCCCGATAGGTTTGTGTAGCTATGTCAGGTTTTATTATAACATACCAACGCCATAAATAAAAAGTGCAACAAAAGTAGGAGTCATCTTTGATGTGTGGCTTACAGCAATGCATTTTGTTTATCTACAAAAGTATATGCAATATTGTTGATAAGAAAAACATGTCTCACCATCAGATTTTATGCCGAAAAATGTAATATGCTTCACAAATTCAGGTAATCTGCGTGTAATGCCTCTCATATTATGTATATGAGTCCAGATTCAGTTTGGCAGCCAAGGTCTCAAGGCGAATCAGCCGAGCAACATTATATTTTCATCAGCTGCATCATGCTGTGTAGAAGCTACCTGACCCGTCGCTCCATACTCTGGGTCTTCTTGGCCACAGTTATGCCCTCCCTTCTATATACTTGCGAAACGCGGAGCCCTCTAAAGGAACATCTGTGCCAGTTGGAAAGATTCAGGTTAGCCTTCCTGTAATCCATTCTGGGTTTAACCAGACTGGATTGTGTGAGGCGTTCGCAGATCCTTGAAAGATCTGAACACAATCCCATCAGTGAGCTCCTCAGGCAAGCAAGGCTGTACTGGCTGGGTCATGTATCCCGCATACCCAGCCACCGGATGCCCAAACAGCTTCCGTTAGGCTGCATAGATGGGGCTAAACAGATAAGGCACGAGATCGAGAAGAGATGTACTTATGTGGTTCAGAAGGATTTGAGTTCATTGGACATGCCAATGACTGGTGCCAGCAGTGTCAAGATCGGCCTCTGTGGAAGAGGTTCGTGAAGGACGCTGCTGGGGATTTGGAGGCTGTCGCCTGCCAGCAACAACGGATGGCAAAGGAGCAATGATCACAACAATGAGCCGAGCACTGGATGGCTAAAATGCAGAGAATTGGCACAGTGGGGAGCAAAGTTCGTCCATATGCCAGCCATCTTAGTCAATCAACCCATGGCACCTGGGTCTATTCCATGACCTCCTGCCAACGGGCCTTCGACAATTCACATGGCTTAATTCTAGATTTGAAGCTTTCGTGACTGCAAGGATTCATATTCTTAGGTTTTTTCGGTAAAGTCACGTAGGTAAAACATCAAAATTAATAAAAAATAAAATAAAACAAAAATCACGACGTTTCGGAGGCAACACAAGTCTCCGTCATCAGGTGGGACCGTCACAGCCGGATTAGCTGCATCAAGTGCAGCTAATCCGGCTGTGACGGTCCCACTGTGACGGTCCCACCTGATGACGGAGACTTGTGTTGCCTCCGAAACGTCGTGATTTTTGTTTTATTTTATTTTTATTAATTTTGATGTTTTACCTACGTGACTTTACCGAAAAAACCTAAGAATATAATTCACATGGCCTCCAAGTGCACCTAGCATGATACAAGCGCCATGGTGACGTCACCGCCACTTAGTGGTTAATTGCAGTTGTATGTTATGTGTATCTTTTATTGGCTAAATTTTGCAATTACAAGATTTGTTTTGTCCTCTGAAAATAAATAAGATGCGAGAGTTATTTTCGCAAAAACAGTAGTAAAAGCATTTGTGGTTCATTTTGGAAATGCTTCCAAAAAGGAAATTGCTATTAAATTTTTCATGGACTCAGTCACTAAATATAAATGCATTAAATGTACCACTTATGCAAAAAAAGTAATGTTATGATAAAATTCAAAATTGTGGAGACAAATTTTCTCTTTTAAATCAACAAAGACACTTGCACTGCTATTGGACAGGACAAATGATACTACTGTAGTAGGTCCAATGAGACTTGGACAACGTAGTAGGTGGCACACTTATTTATTAACCGTTTCACTCAATACAGGCCAAGGTATACAACACTCGAAGGGGTATCGGCCCCTTCACCCGTCTAACAGGGAGATCCCACTGTCTCTATCCCGGCTAGCCTACTCCCAGGTCCTCCACTACAGAGCTAGGGGAGACTAGCTGATCCAGCTCTGGCCAAGCTAGGATCACGGCATCCTTAGTCACCAGACCGGCTCTTACAAGAGCATCGGCTCAGGGCTCTCGGGCCCACACCACTGGCTTGCCCTGGTCGGTCCTTAGTAGGACAGCGATCCAGGGGAGTCCCAGGGCCTATCTAGCCGGTCTTCTTTCTTCACTGGCTTAAGCTAAACACTGAACCCCGAGCCCACCGGCTCACCGCCTTATATAGAAACTCCCCCCCCCGAGGGGTGGGGCCATGGGGGATCACAGCGCCGTTTCAGCCCCCCAGGCTAAACGATGCGGACGTGGATGTAAGCATCCTTCCGTGTGCGGGCATAACCACCCCTGGTGTGTTTGTTCGCCCTCCCGTAACACCTCTACACTACTATAATCATTAGATACTACTGTAGAGTCAGTATTTACTACGATATAGTTGGTTGATACTACTATATAGTCAGTAGTTGCTACTATAGAGTCGTCAGATACTACTATTCACTCAGTAGATACTACTGCAGTCAGTCGATACCACTACGGTCAGTAAATACTGCTACAGTCAGATACTTCTATACAGTCAGTAGATACGACTAAGGTCCGGTCAGTAGATACTACTATAGAGGGAGTAGATATTACTGTACAGGTAGTAGATACTACTACGGTCAGTAAATCATTCTACAGTCACTAGATACTACTATAGAGTCAGTAGATACTACTGTAGTGTTAGCAGTTACTACTATAGTCAGCGGATACTATAGAGTCAGTAGTTACTATTATAGAGTCGGTAGATACGACTATACCGTCAGTAGCTACTACCGCAGTCAATAGTTATGTCTGGTCAGTAAATACTACAACAGTCAGTAGATACTACTATAGAGTCAGAAGTTACTACTATAGATACTACCGTAGGGTCGGTAGATACGACTATAGTCAGTTGATAATACTACGGTCAGCAGATACTGCTATAGTCCGCAGATACTGCCACAGAGTCTGCAGATACTGCTATAGAGTCTGCAGATACAGTTATACCTCGGTTCACGAACGCTTCTGTTCACGAACAACTCGGTTCACGAACAGAAAAGTTCATAAAAATATGCTCCGGTTCACGAACTCTGCTTCGGTTCACGAACAGGAGCCGCGGCCATTTTAATGCTATTTCCAGGCTGTCACATGGTCGTGACTTCCTGTAGGAAGATCGTGGAGAGAAGAAGAGACACAGAAAGAAGTACTGTGAGTACTGTGAAGACACTTTCAGTGACTTTTAGCTTTTTGTTGTGCTTTTTAGCACATACAATACTGTACTACTGTACTGTACTGTACAATACTGTACTTACTGTATTGTACAGTTCACCCATTTGAGTGCTTACTGAAGTCATCTCAAGCAAGGTTAGTGTTCTCTCTTTATACATTACTATACTGTACAGTACTAATGTGTATTGTAATTTGTTTCATATTTTTGTGCTTCAAAAACCAAAAAAAAAGGTCAGAACGGATTAACCGGATTTACATTGAACCCTATGGGAAAATGTGCTTCGGTTCACGACCAATTCGGTTCGCGACCAGAGTCAGTTCACGAATTAAGTTCGTGAACCGAGGTATCACTGTACTATTATACAGTCAGCATATACTACTATGGAGTTAGTAGTTCCTACTATAGTCAGTAGATACGACTATTGAGTCAATAGACACTACTATACAGTCAGTAGGTACTACTGTAGTCATTAGATACTACTGCAGAGTCGGTAGTAACTGCTACAGAGTTGGTAGATTTTTCTATAGAGTCGGTAGATACTACCGTAGAGTTGGTAGATACTACTATCGTCAGTAGATAATACTACAGTCAGTAGATTCCACTATACTCAGTATATACTGCTGCAGAGTCAGTAGTAGTGATTATAGAGTCAGTAGATACTACTGTAGAGCCAGATACTACTATAGAGTCAGATACTACTATAGAGTCACCAGATACTACTTACTCTATTGTATGTATGGTGTGTAGGTATATATGCCTACGAGGAGGTATAAATATTTTTTGAGGGGGGGGGTCGACAATTTTCGGAATGCTTTTATATCAACTATTTACCCCTACTTTCTATAACTTTTTGAACTAACTGAAAGCCTCTAATCATTTTGTCGACGGACAAATGGACAGACAAACGGCACACCGAGCTTTCACAATAGCTTGGTATTTGTGTATGTATATGTTATATTTTTAAGAGAAGTTTTGAACAAAAAATTTCCCCTGGGCAATGCCGGGTACTTCCTGCTAGTATTATATAAGAATGCCTCAAAATGATTGAAAAATAGTTTAATGTCATAATTGCGCCCCGACTCGCAAGCGGATATCATTGCTCCACCTCTGTGGTGGACATCCCTCATTTGGTTGCTACTCTATATTTATTGTCGACCATCAGCCGTCATCCCTGCTCGAGTTGTGTTCTGACTAAGCCTAATAATACATTTATTTTACCGTGCATTTTTTTATGTTCAGTTTACACTTACTGTAGCTATAGCTGAAAATGTTATCCCCCATATTTTTAATGTGCAAACTAAAGTCAGCTCTTTATAAATGCTCAAAGAGTGTGCCTGCATCTCACAAATGAAATGGTACGGGCAATTTCGCTGGCAATGTACGTACGCCTATCTTATATGTAGATGCTTGCCCCGAGCTCTTATACTCTGATGGTGCATTCTCTTTGAGTTGTGCGCCTTTTGGCGTCATCTGATCCAACCCATGTGAGACTAGGCTCTAAGGAAAGCTGTCTCGGGTGTGGACCAATCAACTTCAAGGACAGTGCACATTATCAGAGTTATGTTCTTTTGTTTGTATTATGACTGCAGGTATTGCGGTCTATGCAAACATGACTCCTTGTAAAAAGGTGTCAGTTTTGTTGCCAGATAGAAAGGTAAAAAACCAATTATCATATTTTTACTGGCAAATGAGGTTCCCATAGTGTAATGTACCTCGTCGATTATTGCACCTCTCAACGCAATTATTACGTAAAACTGCAAATTAAAAGGAGTAAAAAATATATTTTTTAAATAAAGGAAACAAAAGTTAGTTTACGGACATCTCACTGGGAAATATTTTAGAGAGTTGGGGAAAAGCAAACCACTGATTTTGTAATATAGAAATATCGATTGTAGGTAAACAAAACATTATAAAAGGGGATGATGACTGATGCTCGGAATTCGTGAGTCTGGCAGCCAAAAAATGGAACGCGACTCATGAGAATGTCTAGAGAGGCGATGGAGCAAATCTCATCAGCTCGTGTGTGTGTGCTAGGTGAATAGGTGAATCGCGGGACCATCAGATACAGTGGCCAGCTTTGGGAGACCTTCATCCAGCAGTGGACAAATCATGGCTAATGATGAACTATTTATATATTTATTATTAATATTTTCTAAGTGAGAGAACAATTTGATTATTTTTTTTACTTCAATTGTATGGAATTTAATAATTAAAATGTATCGCCCGTTGTCAATCCACTAATAGTCGTATGGGTTTGTTCGTTGTGGGAGATAATGGACTATGTTTCACCACACTGATCGGTTTCTCTCTGCTTGTGTGTCTGTCTGTGTGTCTGTCTGTGTGTCTCTGTGTCTGTGTTTTGTCTCTCTCAAACTTAGGTCTACCTGATGACGGTTGCTTGTGTTGCAATCAAAACGTCGTATTCTATTATTTAATTTATTTTCTTTCTACGTGCCTTTACCGAAAAAACCAAAGAGCATAGTCTACAGCTTTGTTACACAATGGAGCAACTACAGCTTACCACCACTTCCCCAACTAAGTTTTACAAGACACATCAAAAAGAAACAGAGACGGCCGATGCCTTATAACAATTTCCTTCAAACATTGCGACATTACTGTTGTGATAGTGAGGAGTCGATCTTGTCGCGATACCACGGTTCTCTCATAAAAGTTCCATAGAACTTTTGCAGAAATTTCCTCCGAATTAAGCATACCTTGTACTGACTGACAGGCTCTGACCTCAGGCACAATCTGTGTGCCCACATTATCTCAAGCGCGTACAGACATTTTCCGTGTCACAACTACAACAATTTTGGCTCTGGTCGAGTGAGCCAGATTTTTCTGCACGCAGCAAGGTGGTTCCTCACCAGCTTGCACACAGCAACGTGGTTGTGCTCTCCAGGTGTCTTCTCAGTTAGTGTCCTCTCCCCAATGGCCCTGCACATGTATGTTGAACTTCTTTCGCACCGGGGGAAGGACAACAAACTAAACACAAAAATTAGTTCGAAAAAAATAGTTTTTAATCTAAATTTGAAATTTACATAGCGTTCCAGACGGCCACAAAAATGCATCTGGAAGCACGCGATGCAGTCACTGTCTTTGTTCGATGGCCAGACAAAAGCGGCTGCGAGGATGACAGTAGTTCGCGTGATGGTTTATGCTCATTTGCGAGACCAGCAATGTATTGTGGTTCATTTGTGGCACTTTGTGTGTAATGAGTGCGACCTATGTACTATCGTTGGCTCTATTGTTTCCAACGGCAATTCCCTCCTGCCAGAACGGGCTTCGGCCCGTCTTAATTAAAACACGTGCACATTGGCCTCTCAACCAATGAGAGCACGAGCGATTAAAATACATGCGCAAGGTGTCGCTTCGTACCTAATCAGATCCCAGCAGTATGACTCACCAAAAAGTTTGTTTAAAGGCTTTAATTCATGGGTCTTAAGTGACCTGGCACCTCGTGCATTATACCCTCTGCCTCTACCAGCAGCCCAACTCCACACCTTACAGTGCTTTATATTGTGGGGCATTGCAGGTGCATGCCTGTCATTCAAAGCTTTTGAGGCGAGTTTAGTAGATTACGCAGATTGATTGCATCATGCGTTCGACAATGTTTCCTGGGCATGGTACTACAGCAAATAGATTCTTAATCTCTCTATTCATTGGGGGTGCAGGTGCTAATTGAAACCGATAAAAGTGCGAAAATGACAGACGGCTTGGGAAGGCCTTCATCCAGCAGTAGATAGATCATGGTGATTAAACACTCAATAAAATTTTACAAAACACCCCAGTACAGGAGGACCCTGCTGAACGTCTTGAGATTTAGTGAGGCATTCCTGACTACTAGGGTATTTATGATTATATTGCTCTGTGGGATTTTGGACATTGTTGTAAAGGCATCATGACCCAGCCAATGCCACCTTGCCTGCCAGAGGAACTCACTGATGGGAGTGTGTCCAGATATTTCAAGGATGTGACCTTACTCAATACAGCCTGGTCAAACCAAGATTGGATCGTAGGTAGGCCAGGCTGAATTTTTCAAACCAGTGCAGATTTTCCATGAGAGGGGTCCGCATTTCGCAAGCTGGAGCTTCGTGTGGAGTGACAGTCCAGGTAGCTTCCACACAGTGTTATGCAGCTGACGAAAATATGATGCTGCTCAGCTAATTCGGAGTGAGACCTCTACTGCTATACCGGAGTTGGTCATAAGCATACTGCCCAGATATAGAAACGTATTCACTCTCTCCAGAACTGCTCAATCACTCACGGGGAGTTGGGGGTGCAGTTTTGGATGATACAAAATACCCAGGCAGATGTATAGTTTTAGTAGGGCGGATGATAAGGCCCAATTCTCTGAGTAACATGCTCCAGGTTCAGCAGCAGAACCTCAAAATCCTTCTCAGAGTGAGCAGCAACCACCAGATCATCAGCATAAATAACATGGTTAACAAAGACGAAGCCATCCCTTGACTACACCCGGACATCGATCAGCCTCCCATTGTATTTGTACCAAATATAAATTCCACTGGTACAGCTATGGAAAGCTTCTCGAACTTTGTGGTTGAAGAATATGTCAAATAATGTGAGAGCCAAAAGGCATCCCTTTCACACCCCAACATGAACAGGGAATATCTCTGATTCCCAGCCATGTAACTTTACCCAGGCCTACCCACCATCATGAAGGACTTAATGATTGTGAGCATAAAGTCAGGGACCCCAGAAGCAACCCAGAGCCCTGGCCTATCAATGGTATTATGATACCATTGGTAGGCCAGGTCAGTAAATCTTGACTGAAAGCTTTCGTGACTGCAGGAATTCATATTCGTTTGGTCTTTCAGTAAAGCCACGTAGGATAGAACAAATAATAAAAAAAAGAAAAAACATAATCATATCACGACGTTTTGATCGCAACACAAGCAATCGTCATCAGGTGAGAAATATAGCAGGAGAGCTGCTGAAAATATATGGTGGGAACACTGCTAAGGCAGGGAGTTATAAAGGTTTGAGATGGGTGTAGCCCAAGGGTTAGTGGGCGTGGCTGGAGATGAAATTTGCATGTGGCTGATCATTGTTTAAACGCTGTGGGCACACACGAAATTGATTTTGCCAAGACGAGGGTACTCTGCAAACCTACTGGCTATCAGCAAAGACTCGTTCATGAAGCCATCCAGATATATAAATACAGACACAATTTCAACCAAGAAGATAGGTACAAACTGAGCAATCATTGGAAGGAGGAAGGACGTTATTAACCAATTTAGGTCATAACTGGCTGTGATGTTCCCTCCCTACCTACCTATGTTAGCAGTTATTTTCGACTCTCTGAGTTACATTCACTAACACAGCCACTGTTAGCTGTATTAGTAAATGATGGCTTGCCATCCTTTTCCACCTCCATGTGGCGATGGCTCTTTCCAAGCTCTCTCTGAGCTTACATTTACAAGCAAATTTCTTACATTGACATGCTAATCTCTCACAGTACAATGGTCACCCCCACATCTTCGTTTGTCAATATTTTTCCGATCTTACATTTACATGCAAATTTCATCTCTAGCCTCGCCCACTGACCCTTGGGCTACACCCATCTCAAACCTTTATAACTCCCTGCCTTAGCAGTGCTCCCACCATATATTCTCAGCAGCTCTTCTGCTATATTTTGATGACGATTGCTTGTGTTGCAATCGAAACGTCGTGATATTATTAATTTTATTATTTGTTCTATCTACGTGGCTTTACCGAAAGACCCAAAGAATACAGGTCAGTAAAGCAGAGATGTAGGTCCAGTTGAAATTCCCTACACCTCCGATGCAGCAGACAAACAGAGAATATGACATCCGTGCAGGACTTCCATAAACTACAGTCGGGCTCTGCAAGCCTCTCCTCAGGCGTGCCTGGCAAGACGATGTTGAATAACCCTTGGCAAAACCTTTCCCAGTATACTGAGGAGGGAAATCACCCAGTCGTATATAAAATCTGCACGGTTCTCGTTCTCAAAGAGGGGGATCACCAGGGCATTCTTCCAATCCCGAGGATCCTGTTGTGTGGTCCAGAGAGTTGTGATGTGATATAGGGAAATCTGCACACAGACTCCACCCTCTCTCTGCATTATTCTAAGGAGTTCGTCCCTTCCCGGCGCTTTTTAGGTCTCAGACTCCGAATCGCCCCACGTACTTCCTCACCAGATGGCACTCACAGGGGGTGGCAACCTCTGCCAATATTTGAGGCACCGCATCTCCAGCAGGATCATCCCCACCTTACCCTATGATGTTATTTTGGCTGAGAAAATTCCCCTCTCCCAAGACCTCAGAAATGCTCTACAAACCTGCAGACCTGTTCCTGGGGGTCAGAGCTTGGATCACCGTTATATCCCTGAAGAATGATGATAGGTGAGGTGCTGCAAGATACATTTTTATGGAATTAAAGAGTGATTTGTGATCCCGAGCTACCGAGGCAGATTCCATCTCCTCATCAACCCGTGCCCACAACTCATCCTTGCAGCGCCGCACCGATCTCCGAATCTCCGAGTGAAGGCTGCGGTAAACCTCCTCATTCTCTAACGTGGGATGTTGTAGAAAGCGGGAGTGGGCCTGCTATGTTCTCTTTGCCTGTAGGAACACTTCCTATTTCAGCCAAGGTGTCTGGGGAGGTCCGGACTGCATAACCAATGCAGCCATTGCAGCTGCATGAACTGCAGTCCTGAACCTCACCCATTTCCCCTCAAGATCATGAGAAGGAGGAGGACGATGCCAACGCCAACTGCAAGCAATGTTGAAATATCTGCTTGTATCTATCATCAGCTAGCTGAGACCAGGCGACTGTGGGGTTTAATGGGGTCCTAGATGAACACCCACCACCGCAGTGGAAGAATGACAGGCGCATCTTACCGATTATAAGGTGATGGTCAGTGGGAAGATCAGCTCCACGGTAGGTCCTGATGACAACAGCATATAATCAAATACTGTACTCCAGTAGTCATCATACCATTCATTCCACATGTGACCACAGGACAAATAATTATTATTACCTACATACTCTGAAAGTACACTGCCACATTGGCTTCTCATACATAGCTTTGTTGGTTTTGTAGTTTCTTAGGTTGTTGTTTATTTCGAAAAAAAAATATTTTTAGCAAGGAGGTGTGCATTTGTGTAAAATAAGGTAAGAAAAATAAATGACCGTGAACAAAAAAAACATTTCAAAATCTACATTAAAGCCTTCTGTTCAACGTATTCAATCTTGACTTAAAGCTTTCGTGGCTGCAGGAATTCATATTCTTTGGGTCTTTCGGTAAAGTCACGTAGATGGTTCAAAGAAAATAACAAAAAACTACGACGTTTCGATCACAACACAAATAACAAAAAACTACGACGTTTCGATCATAACACGATCGCTTGTGTTGTGATCGAAACGTCGTAGTTTTTTGTTATTTTCTTTGAACCATCTACGTGACTTTACCAAAAGACCCAAAGAATATTCAATGTATTCCCAAATTTCTTCAAACACGGATGCTGACAATGAGCTGACATTATACAGTCACATACACAATGTGTATTATCTCATTTCCTCATTTAAGTTGAACAGGTCACAAAATACCACAGGTTTTGTATTTTTTGTCACAAGCACTTCACCATGCAAACGCAGTGTAATGCTCAACTGAAATATACAAGAATATCCAGAATGGAAAGTAATGGAGAGGTATTATGTCTGGCACTCCACCAGTCTGTGTTTACCGCTGCTGACAATATTTACTGTAAATATATTTTTACAGTAAATATATTTTACTGTAAATATATATTTTGTATTGTTGTGTTCAGAATCAATCTTTATTTATACTGGAGGAATCCGATGAGCTATTAAGCTCTTTTTCACATATGTCCAGGAGTGGTGGGTTTCAAGTAGTGGGATGAACATTATTTACGCATAACAGATAAATGCATGTTTCAGAAGAATGGCAGCCTTTACTTATATTTTATAATAGAATGATCTCGGTAAATAAGGCCCATGTGTTGGTGGACTTAAAAAGTAATGAAACAGCCCCCGGATGTTAATTATTCTGGTACATTATTTGGTCTTAAACATCTGAAGTTGGTAATGTGGAAAGGTCAATGTAAAGTGTACTCAAACATGTATGTGCCATTAAAATTCCAATAGTTTTGTTTAAATTAGCATTTATATGGTTAATTAATCATTGAATGCATTCAGTTACTGTGAGCTTTCGGTAAAGCAAAATTTAGCAGGACAACTTAAAACTAGATTATTCAAATGTTAAATTTGAATTTAAAACTTTCGTGACTGCAGGGATTCATCTTCTTGGTTCTTTCGGTAAAGTCACATAGAAGGGAAATAATAAAATAATAAAAATAAAACAATAAATAAAATACAATTTTCAGAACAGGTCTGTCGGAAAGACAACGTCAGATGCTGTCTTTCCGACAGACCTGTTCTTCACTTGAGGACGGCTGCTTGCGTTGTGGCCGAAACGTCGTGAAAATTGTATTTTATTATGTTTTATTTTTATTATTTTATTATTTCCCTTCTACGTGACTTTACCGAAAGAATCAAGAAGATATTCAAATGTTGCTATTTTTTGTGTGCAAATGCATCAACAATGCTTAATAGCCATTATTAAAGAAATGCACTTCCTCACTAATATTTTATTAATTCTTGTATCCTTTTTCATGAAGCGCATACTGTTATTCTTCTTTACAGAGTTTATTTTTTTCTTTCAATTAGCATGGTTCGTTACGTACGGTGAGAAATAAGTTCAACATACATACATTTGCACTTGGATTGACATTTTGGAGAGCTCACTCAGCCATGTCACCGAGTGATAGTTACCATAGCAATGCTGACATCCACAGGTCAGAAAAAATAAATTGCAGATGGCCTTGACAAGTGAACAGTTCAGCAAAAGTGATCCGTTGTCAGCCACACATCTGATTAAAATACAAATGCATTTCCTGTAGATTAAACAAACCGATTTGGCTGCAGACTATTTTGTACGGAGTCAAGCGGCCTGTCCACTCCATATGTTCCTTTGTTTACGTAAGTAAAACCTCAGGTGCTGCCGGGGTAATGGTTAGCACAATGGACGTGCACATCAGAGTTTTCCGGTTCCATATCGCAGCGCGTCCATAGTATAGGGGGCACCACGGTGATGAGACGTTAACTACCTCACCTGGTATGCAGGATGTCGTGGGTTCCATCCCGGCCCTGACGCCTGTATATTTGGAGTTTGCATGTTCTCCCCGTGGTGGCATGGATTTGTCTATGGGTACTCCGGGTTTTCCCTCCACATTTAGAAACATGTGTTTCGAGTATTTGTTTACTATACATTTCCACATAATAAGCCACTTCGCTGAGCTATTATTTGTGGCCAGGTCGCTTTTCCAAAAATAGCGATATAGCTGAGTGGGCCTTACCTGATAATATAATAAATGGGTACACCACAGTCGATCAGCAAGAGCTTTTGTAGCACCGTGGGTACTCCTCTGAGATCCATCGCATACGATAAATATGGTTTCCCCGAGGCAGACTTTTTAGCAGTGCGTATTGGGTGACTATACTCTTCTAATCAAGTCCGAATAAGGAATGAGCTGGTCAAACAGTCAGTCGGTCACATTTGCTCATTCATTTGATGGCCCAAAACAGGAGAAGAAAAATGCAGTTTCATCAGGATCTGTCGATCATTTTTTTTATAACACACAAAGGCCGAGTGCATTCTGTACACAGTTTTGTGTGTCGTTTGGTAAATTAGTTGTATAGCCTGCATGATTTTCTCTGTCACGATAGATTTATATTATCATTTACATATTTAATTACCATATTTATGAGCTATTAAAGCAGGGAGTATAATTTGTTTAAAAAAACATTTCTCATCAAAAACTTGATCAAAGTTAAGCACCGCATCATCAATACTCTGATTTGCTTACACTCTCATCTAATGTTTTTGGATTCACATAAACTCTGAAAATGTTTAAAAAATATCCACGACTGACATCTACCCAATAGCCATCTTTATAACAGTGAAACGTAGTCCTGGCTTCTTTGCTCTTGCAACAACCAACCAGGAAAGCAATCACTTGAGGTTGCTGATATTATAATGCCGAATTTAAGCAGTGTATCAAGCAACATATTATTACAAAATAGAAAACAGCTTTCAATGTGAAAAGCAAATTACGTGTTATCCGATAGTTTAAAACAAAATAGCTCATTTTGCTTTCAATTGTATTCACATATTAAGTCTAATGCTTAGATATACGATTTCTTGCAAAATAACGTTGTGATTGGTGACGCCATTTTTAATTTATTGTGGTTATTGTTCTTTTGTCTGTGCTGAGAGAGTGACAGACTGGTAAGTGGGAAAA
Organism: Lampetra fluviatilis; assembly: GCF_964198595.1. Lineage (NCBI taxonomy): Eukaryota > Metazoa > Chordata > Hyperoartia > Petromyzontiformes > Petromyzontidae > Lampetra > Lampetra fluviatilis. The sequence continues at coordinate 9,315,531 of NC_136278.1, read as the reverse complement.
CAAATATGACATTAATCCATGCAGCTAAGACCTATCGGTATTTATATATGCTGTATATATACACACATGCACATTTTACGAAAATAAAATGGTGCCTTAACGCGGCGAGAGAGTTTGTGTACGTCTGAGAAGCTGATCGCTATACCGTCGAGAGCCTAGTGCTCTCAGAAGGGTCACCCAAGGCGGGAAGACTTCAGTGGAGACGTCAGACAAAACCCGTTTCGAAAGGTCCCCACATGACCTTTTCAAATAAATGGTGATCCAAGAAAGCAACGGGAAACTACTTGGATTATTGCTCCCTTGAAAACGTCAATGATGACAAGCAAAATCAACAAAGGCCCTGAGTATCGGCGTCCTTTAAATAGGACAGGGGTGCTAAGAATCTCCGAGCTTGTGTCAAAGAACCCTTTCAAAGTAGCAACTTGGAACGTTAGAAGTTTACTTCAATCAGGAAAACTAGCCAATGTCATACAAGAAATGGATCGACTTAAAATCAACATAATCGGTCTAAGCGAAACTAAATGGCCTGGAACAAAAAAGTTTATATCGAGCGAACACCACATCTTCTACTCCGGAGGAGAAGAAAACACCAAACAAACATACGGTGTCGCCTTTATAGTACACAAGAAATTAGCGAATAAAGTCAACAACTTTACCCCAGTATCAGAACGAATAGCACTACTACAATTAGCAGGCAACAAAGTCAACGTGAACATTCTACAGGTTTATGCTCCAACAGCAGATAAACAAGATCATGAAATCGAATCGTTCTATGAGCAACTAACCAACACGCTGAAGCCGCTGAAAAAGCAAGACATCACTATAATCCTCGGCGATTTCAATGCCAAGGTTGGCCACGGTCGAATGCAGAACATTGTCGGAGAACACGGACTAGGAACAAGGAATGAACGAGGCGACAGACTGGTTGAATTCTGCCAAGAAGAACGTTTCAGTATTGCTAACACGTGGTTCCAATTACCACCTCGACGACTGTACACGTGGACCTCGCCGCAAGACTCCGACAACAACATCGTCAGGAACCAAATCGATTATATCCTAATTAACATCAGGTTTAAGTCCAGTGTGATTACAGCAAAAACCTACCCTGGAGCCGATATATCGTCAGATCATAACCCAGTAACAGCTACAATAAGACTCAAATTACGATCAATACAATGTACAAAGACGAGACGAGCAGACCTGGAGAAACTGAAGAACAGCGCCGATAAAAGACAAGTACAGCAACATCTCAACGATAGCATCCGCTCAATAACAGAAACAGCAGATGTTCAGGAGTACTGGCGCTCGTTCAAACAATGCATCACAGAAACAACAGAAGTCATGCTGGGACATCAGCCACCGAAAAAGAAACAACGATGGATGACACATTGTATTCTCGATCTAATGAGCCAACGAAGAATGTACAAAAACAACAACTTGGAGAAGTACAAACAAATGCAACAGAAGATCAGAGAAGCAATCCGACAGGCAAAAGAAAAGTGGATGGAAGAACAATGCGCCGAGATTGAAGAACTAATTAAAAAACATGACAATTTTACTCTGCACAAGAAGCTCAAAGAAGCTGGTAACATCTACAGACCAGCCCCAACAGCTACCTTGTATGCGGACAACAACCAACCAATCCTAAATAAACAAGAAAAAATGGACACCTGGACAAACTATATACACAAGCTCTATGGCGCCATGAGAACACCTGCAGAAAAAGACCAACAGATGTCGAAAGACGCTCTACACATTTTAACATCAGAAGTAGAACATGCAATCAAAACAGCTAAGTCAGGCAAAGCGTGCGGGCCCGACACAATCCATGTAGAATTGCTCAAACTATTAGACAGTAACAACATACGACAACTGACTAATTGGTACAATCAAATATACAATGGCAATAAAATTCCATCCGACTGGCTACAATCCATCTTTGTGGCCATACCAAAGAAAGCAACAAGCCGGAAATGCGAGGACTACAGACTGATAAGCTTGATGAGCCACGTGCTGAAAGTCTTCCTGAAGGTGATCCAACAGCGCATACGCTCCACATGCGAAAATGCATTGAAGAACACACAGTTTGGCTTCTGCAAAGGACTAGGCACAAGAGAAGCAATCTTCTGTCTACAGATACTACTACAGCGATGCTACGAACATCAGAAAGAAGTGTACATCTGCTTCATAGATTACGAGAAAGCCTTTGACTCAGTCGACCACGACCGACTAGCAGCTCTATTAAAACAACTGGGACTAGATAAAAACGACATCAACTTCATCATTGCTCTTTATTGGAAGCAAACAGCCCAACTCCGATATGACAACGAATTGACAGACCCAACACCAGTACAAAAAGGTGTACGACAAGGCTGCCCACTTTCACCCAGTCTTTTCAACATCTACTCGGAGCAGATTTTTGATCGAACACTAGCAGATAAAAACATTGGTATTAAAGTCAATGGACAATACATCAACAACATCAGGTATGCCGACGACACTGCACTGCTGGCCGATTCGGAACAAGACCTACAACAAATCTTGGACGAGGTTGCCACAGAGAGTCAAATATGGGGCTTACGAATTAATAAAAAGAAAACAAAGGTTATGAAGGTCAGCCGAACTACAAGCGAAATAACAATCAAGCTTGGTAGCGAAAAATTGGAACAAGTACACCGATTTAAATACCTTGGTGTAATCATTGACGATCAGTTGAACCATGAAGTCGAAATCAAGAGCAGAATTGAACAAGCAAGGCAAGCATTTATTAAATGGAAAACACTCCTTGCAGACCGCAACTTGAGTACATCACTGAAACTGCGCACACTGAAATGCTACATCTGGTCAATTTTGCTGTACGGAGTTGAGACGTGGACACTGACAATAACAGCAACAAAAAGGCTCGAAGCTTTCGAGATGTGGCTGTATCGAAGAATGCTGAAAATCCCATGGACAGCCAAAACCACCAATACACAAGTTCTGCAAGATATGGGCACTGACAGGCAACTGCTGAAGACCATCATTAGCAGGAAGTGTTACTACCTAGGCCACATTGCCCGAAACGACCACAAATACCAGCTATTAAAGCTAATCCTGGAAGGAAAAATCGAAGGGAAAAAACGACCAGGACGGCCAAAAACGACATGGCTCAGTAACATCAAAACATGGCTACAATTAACAACAGCACAAACTCTACACGCCGTGCTAGACCGGGACCAATATCATCGTGAAGTCGCACATGCCGTTAGGCAGCACTAAAGAAGAAGTATATATACACACATGCACATTTTACGAAAATAAAATACATGCATCAAAATTAAATTACGCCCATGGGTTATACGGGCTATGCTGATGCTGCAAATGCATTGACATTGGGCTAATGGTATACATATGCTCCCACCTTCCACTGAAAATTTGCCCTCACGACTGACACAAGGTTGAGAGGTATTCATCCAGCAGTAAACTGAGAAAGCTCAGCAAGTCAGTAACGTTATTAACGAAAGTACATGTATTAAAAAAAAATGTATGGGGAATTCATCATGAAGCAGTGGAACGCTGCAACACAGTACGTCATTTTATAAGCGATTGCCTTCACGATCAACAATGGTCCATGAACTGTCCACTGCTGTGCATGTTTCCTAAATGGAAAAAAAAAACGCTTCCATCAATCTCTCCACTCACACCCGTTCCAATGCCCTTATCTTATCAGCCACCGCTACATACCTTCCCTCCAATCCACAGTGCCATGTTCATTCCTGCTCCCTGTACCTCCACAAGCCTCTTCTTTTTTTATGAACCTCGCTGCCCTTTTCCCTGGCACAATACTGTGACCCATCTCGGTCAGTGATCATTGCCGTTTCACACAAGAGGTGCTGCTGTTATGAGTTTTAAATGCGTCTGCGCATATCGATCTGTGGGGTTTTATCCTAATCCCATGCCAGCAAATAAACATCCATGGGAATAACTAGGGATTTGAACAAACAAACAAAAACATCTTCTTGGTTCTTTCGGTAAAGTCACGTAGAAGGGAAGTAATAAAATAATAAAAATAAAACATAATAAAACAATTCTCACGACGTTTCGGCCACAACGCAAGCAGCCGTCCTCAGGCGAAGAATGAGAACATTATCAAGCTAGGAGCTTATGTAGGTGTAGCGAGGAGGAGCGCCTTAACAAAAGAATGTGCATATGAAGAGGAATTTAGCATACCAATGGGCAATGAGTAGGAGGTGGGCGGAGGGGTTTCAAAGTCCCATTATGCCCATGCATTATGCAGGATAAACAGCACCACGGGGGGGCGCAAGGAACAACGTTAATAAAGGAAAGGAATGTTAATGATATGTATCTGCATTTACCCAACAACCACGTAGAAAACCAAAGTAAAAACTACATAAAAAACTAAAATATAAACTGATACTTACTATACTCTACAATAAGCTGAGTTGCTAACAACAAATAATAACTTACAATTCTACGTCGTAAGAAGTATATAATATACTTCCATCTAAACTTTATTCTCTTAGCATATACAGTACTATATACTGCCATAGATAAACCCAACATTAAATTATGTACTGTATTGCTGTAAACCACCCTATACTTTATACATTTTAATATAACACTATGTATTATTCAACTCACCCTAATGTGTATCGAAATGGTTTATTACGTCCTTCCAATGATTGCTAAGCCTGAATCCATCTTCTCGGTTAAAATTGTCTCTGTGTTTGTATATGTGGATCGCCTCATGAACGAATCTCTCATGATAGCCAGATGGCTTGCAGAGAACCTCCGTCTTGGAGAAGTCAATGTCATGTGAGCCCACTGAGTTGTAACAGTGGTCTGCCACGGCTGAGGTGTTTGTCCTACCGTGTTTTAGATCAGCTTTATGTTCACGAATGCGGTCTGAGACGTGTCGTTTGGTTTCCCCAATGTAGCTGCTACCACAGAGGCAACTTAGTTTATAGACGCCAGGGTACTGTATGTCTGGAATCACATCTTTTACAGACGGTACCAGATCACGGATTTTATGTACTGTGTTGAATCGGACCTGGATCTTGTGTTTAATCAGGATTTTGGAGATCTTTTTTGTGACCCCAGCAATGTAGGGTAAGGTGATGGTCTTGAAAGGCTCCTCAACAGGATCTTTCTTGATGGTTGGAGTGATGGCTTTGCGGATTGTGTAGTCGGAGTAACCATTAGCCTTAAGAGCTTGGCGTACGTGTTTGAGTTCACTGGAAATGTGTTCATGGTCGGAGATGCATTGGGCTCTATGATATATAAGGCTAATGGTTACTCCGACTACACAATCCGCAAAGCCATCACTCCAACCATCAAGAAAGATCCTGTTGAGGAGCCTTTCAAGACCATCACCTTACCCTACATTGCTGGGGTCACAAAAAAGATCTCCAAAATCCTGATTAAACACAAGATCCAGGTCCGATTCAACACAGTACATAAAATCCGTGATCTGGTACCGTCTGTAAAAGATGTGATTCCAGACATACAGTACCCTGGCGTCTACAAACTAAGTTGCCTCTGTGGTAGCAGCTACATTGGGGAAACCAAACGACACGTCTCAGACCGCATTCGTGAACATAAAGCTGATCTAAAACACGGTAGGACAAACACCTCAGCCGTGGCAGACCACTGTTACAACTCAGTGGGCTCACATGACATTGACTTCTCCAAGACGGAGGTTCTCTGCAAGCCATCTGGCTATCATGAGAGATTCGTTCATGAGGCGATCCACATATACAAACACAGAGACAATTTTAACCGAGAAGATGGATTCAGGCTTAGCAATCATTGGAAGGACGTAATAAACCATTTCGATACACATTAGGGTGAGTTGAATAATACATAGTGTTATATTAAAATGTATAAAGTATAGGGTGGTTTACAGCAATACAGTACATAATTTAATGTTGGGTTTATCTATGGCAGTATATAGTACTGTATATGCTAAGAGAATAAAGTTTAGATGGAAGTATATTATATACTTCTTACGACGTAGAATTGTAAGTTATTATTTGTTGTTAGCAACTCAGCTTATTGTAGAGTATAGTAAGTATCAGTTTATATTTTAGTTTTTTATGTAGTTTTTACTTTGGTTTTCTACGTGGTTGTTGGGTAAATGCAGATACATATCATTAACATTCCTTTCCTTTATTAACGTTGTTCCTTGCGCCCCCCCGTGGTGCTGTTTATCCTGCATAATGCATGGGCATAATGGGACTTTGAAACCCCTCCGCCCACCTCCTACTCATTGCCCATTGGTATGCTAAATTCCTCTTCATATGCACATTCTTTTGTTAAGGCGCTCCTCCTCGCTACACCTACATAAGCTCCTAGCTTGATAATGTTCTCATTCTTCGCCTGAGGACGGCTGCTTGCGTTGTGGCCGAAACGTCGTGAGAATTGTTTTATTATGTTTTATTTTTATTATTTTATTACTTCCCTTCTACGTGACTTTACCGAAAGAACCAAGAAGATGAATCCCTGCAGTCACGAAAGCTTTAAATCGAAACAAAAACATATTTTGTACGTTGACATTTGTGGCCTTGTTTTCTTCGCCAATCAGCAAGGCGGCATTGTAAGGCATCACAGGAGGCCAGTCCTCTATAATGGCATATCCATGTGCACAAAAGACCTTGCAAACTGCAGCAGAAGTCCAATTAAATATATATGAAGAAAAGGATTACCATATTTCTCTTGCACGCCATTGCAAGATTATATTAATCCACAGGAAATAAAGCAATGGATGAATGTTAGTTTGATGACAAAGTAGATATACTGAATTATATTATTCTTCAAGTTATGCAATGCATAGTGTGTACACAATGTGTTGCATCTTCAGCTACTACAGTATAAATGGTTACATTATGGAATATGTGCATTTGTCATTTTTCAATGAAACTACGATCTTAAAAGCAAGGTAATGAATTAGATAACATTCATATGCAATCACCTTCATCAAAAATTATTCCAAACGACACGTTTGTAAGGAATCCCACGGCGCTGTGTACACACACTGCTACAGTACTTTACAATACTGCACTGCAGTGTTGTATTGTCAATCAGCTCAATCGTTATAATCCAAGTTCATAGAAATAGACCTTTCAAATTAATGAATTTAAATGTCTACATTTTTTTTCATTTGACGCATCTTTCCCAGCAACATACTTCAAAAGCCACCTTCACACAGGCCGATCTTTACATCGCTAGTATCAGTTGTTAGCAGATCCACTCAGCTCCAAATCCTCCTCTACCACAACATCAGCCTATCTCTTCTCTAACCCTTCCCGTACATATGCAGACTTTGCTATCTCGCCAAACAGAAGTTGATCTGGGCATGAGGTGGCTTGACATGTGAGCTACTTAATCCAGACGTGCCGGAGGATCTTTCAAGAATGTGTAAATTGTCACAGAATCCAGTCTCGTTAAAACCAGGATGGACCTAGTCAAACCATCGCAAATGTTTCAACCAGGCACAGGTGTTCCTACAAAAGGACACAAGCTTTGCAAGCATAGAGAGGGGACATGATTGTGGCTGAGAAGACTCGGTTTCTTGAGAATCAGACAAGGCAAATACCACACCGCGTTATGCAGCCAATTAAAATAACACTACTCAACTCATTTGGAGTGAGACCTTCACCGCCAAACCAAAGCTGGCCATGAGCACACTGCCCAGGTATGGAAACTCCTCACCCTCTTCACAACCACCCCATTACTCGGAGAGAGTTGAGAGGGGTAAAGTGTTTTGTGACATTCAGTCGTCATCAGGCAGTCGTTTTGGTGAGTCTGTTGGCAAGGTCCCAGGATTGCGCTTTACGCCTTCTCAGCGGGTGGCGCATTAGCCAGCCACTTACAAGAAGGCAGATGTTTCTTCCAAACTTTGAGGTTCTATCCCTCGCAGGGTCTGCCCTCTTGCTCCTTGATTTTGTTCAGCCTGAGGGGTTTCCCCTTCCAGAAATGCACGCAAGAAAAATCTGCATACCAAATCCTGGGGGTTGGAGATCAGATCACAATTTTTTTCTTTTAAGGATAATAATAGGGGTGGCACTGCATGTTATTATTTTCGATTGTATTAAATGGAGATTTGTGATCGTGGGCTGTGGAGGCTGTTTTATCTCCTCAGCAACCTACGGCCGCCACTCGACCTTGCAGCTCTATGAACCCCAGAGCAGATGCTGCAGTAAGTCTCATATTTATTCAGTGTGGGACAATTTCAAGATCAATGAACATATTACTTAATAAACCAAATAATGTATTTGTGTTTTATTATTATAGTGCAAATAGCAATGAAATGTAAAATATGGGCCCCTCCACTTTCTCTCAGCTAGTTAGAACAGGTCTGGACTGGGTACTCAGGACATTTCTACAGCAGCTGTATGAGCCACATTCCTAAACATCACTCACTTTCCCTTGGCATCAGTACTGTGGGAAGATGCAAATTCCAGTTGCAAATGATAAACAAATTGATCCTTGCTGAGACCATGCTATTGTGGGGTTGGAGTCCTAGGTGGAAACCAACGTCCACAGTAGAAGAATAACAGCAGGAGCATTTTACAGACAAGCCAAGAGTCAGCACACGGATCAACTCCACAGAAGGTTATATTTTCAAAGACATGTAAAATATGCAAATTACAGTTTACAGTAATCATATGTAAACTCAAATACATGGATAGGCCCAAACATTTGTTTCAGGTTAATATTTCAATTGCTGCATTCATCTTACATTTATCATGCCTAATGTGCATATCATTATGAACATTACTTTTTCTCCCGTCATGCTACCAATTCTTTCATTTGACGTTCAAAAATGCAATTCACATGAGTATGTTGATGTTTAAGTATAATCTTATGTAATTTTTTACTGTATATACAGTATTCTAAGTCTACGTAAAAAGATCTTTGAAGAATGTTTTCATTTCTTTTTGAGGAATGATTTGCTGACGAAAATAAGAAATGTAGTAATAAAATATGGACTTCCATTATTAGTATTAGCATGCAGAATTTCGTTCTATTATACATTTTGGAAAGATTTTGCACAACGTTTATAAAGCAAAAAGTTGCAATTAATAATTCTTAAAAGTGTGATTATTGAAAATCTGGATTTAGCAAATATATATACAAGCCCGCAGTTTTTTGCACCAAAATCCCATTTTACCACCAAAATCTGCAGCTGTTCCACAGATTCTTGTCTGTTTGTGATGCTGTAGAGAGGCTTAGAGAGGTGTGGATGGGTTTCCTCATGCGTGTATATATGATTTTATCTATTTTCTATTTCCTATATAATATATTTAAGCTGAGAAGACACCTCTGGAGAGAAAATGTAGTTTTACAACAATTTGCTCGTTTTGCTCATATTTTCCAAATAAAAATGATATTAACACGATTTCTGTATATATATGTAGAACCTATTTTGCATCATACATAGCCAACCGTGCTAAACGTTAAATTAAATTATATGTCCTTCAAATTGATACTACCTCCAATTACATTTATACAAAACAGTGAACATACAAAAATAAATACAGTAAATTGCATTTATTTTTACTAGTGTAGAAATCTTTTTGCGAAATCTATTGGTCATGATATTTCATCCTCAAATTCGAACTACATCCATGTGTATTAAATGTCGGAGTGAAAAGTTGAAAGCGTACAAACTTTTTTTAAAGCACCACACATCTCTACTACAGCAGTTTCATTGTGGCCATAAATCCTGTCGAAGCTGCTTGGCATTTAATAAATAGAAGACTTAGGAGCTTGCCTACTTGTCAGAGAACAGATTACACTTTACTGGCATCTGAAACTCTGGGAAAAATCAACAGATTCCATGGGCACCACAAAATACAGTTTTAAAGTTAAACATGTTCGGTATTTGCAATACATTTATTGAATTCAGCATCACACATGTAATTTGTCATGTTTTTATTGAGCTTGTACAGTTCGGGTCTAATTGGACTCTATTACTTGGTTTGGATCGGGACAATAATCCAACCCTGAACTGTTTGAGATCCAATCCTATTCATATTGCCATGGATCCAATCCTGTGGAGTCTTTAATCTAATCCTGATCGGTAGGAATGTGATTTTCTTCACAAATTTTTTAAAAAAAAATTCATAAATTACATTTCGACTTGAATGACATGGAAAAGTGTGTTAAGCCATATTTTCATTGTTATTCAAGTATGAAAAAAATGTATACAAGAAAGTCTTTCTGAGCCTCAAGAATATTTTTGATGAGAACCCTGCATTTGAATAGTTGCTGCATTCTATCAATGAGTGTTTGGCTTGTGAGAAGATACCAGAGTACCCAAAACGAATCTATTCACATGAGGGTATAACATTAAGATCTACTGATGGGTTTATGAACCTACTTTATCCTGATGCCCCATGGCTAGCTCACAGTGCTGTGGGTTTGGCAGTCTCACAAACCTCTATGTAAACCACCAACCCGTGCCTCCAAAGCACAGGTTACACATCTGCACTAAAACTTCATGGAATAATACAGTAAAATTATCCATTTTAAAGTTGAATCACGCCTCCAGTAGGCTATAATTTATTATACTAAATATATAAAGAATCAATTTGTGAATCGAATCATTACTCCTGCAGCCTTTATCAATTCTATTACGAAACGTTAGAAAAAGCAATCAATAACTCACATGTAATCTCAAGTCCTGCAGCCATTTTTAGCTCTTTAGGATTGAATTTAAAAAGTATGCTATCAGCCAATCAGGTGACCCGATGTTTATCGGGCCACATTCAGATGAAACCTCCTGGTCGGTCCAATTTGCCAAACCCATTCCGATTTTAGCTGCTAAAATTGGTTGATCCAATTTCATACCAATTCGAAACGCTCAAAGCAACGGAAAATTGAAGGAAAAAGGTCGGTTGAAGACCCCTTGGTGTAATTAGCGTTGGATTGGTTGAAGGGTGAGAAGTGGTTGAGAAGGTTCTAGAAGTGGGTCAGGTTAGCTCCATAAGAGCTGACATATGGCACATCGGGTCTCACTTGGGACTGTAAACTTACGTGATTTTGTTATCGGCAACCCCTAGTTAACGACGTGATTTTTTTTCTTATTTTCAGCTGTAATAAATTCTGCATGTCTTTTAGATGCATATAACCAACATCACCCAGAATGCCACAATCTCATCAGAATGTTGAAGCCAAGCAAGGTTGAGCCTGAATAGTACTTCGATGGGTGACCACCATGTCACAAACTGGTTATCATCAGTATTGTGGGGGCTGTTGCAGTCCAACAAAATCCAAAATGTAACTATGCTTGTTTGTTTTCAGCTCTATGGCTCCCTACCTTCGCCAACCAGCATGGTGAAGTATGGTTAAGTTACCTTCGATCTGCACAAGGATGGAGGCCCTCAATCAGCAAGGTATTGACAAGTGTCAAACATTTATAATCAATACTTAATGTGTGGCCATCAAGGAAAACCCAAGGTCCCAGGACCATCATCACCAGGGCTGTGGATGAGGTAACGTGTTTTAGATGACGTGTCCTGTTTGTGCTCCTCAACCTAACAGACAACAAAGATTATGTCAAGGGTACAAATAAATAAATACGTGTCAGCCCAGGTTTACACAATAAAATCCATCCAAAAATGAGCATAAACCCTTACCAGAAAATGTTAATTTTTATACACAGTAATCCTTTTGAAAAAGCATGATTCTTTATAAGGATGGGTATCTCTATAAACTAGATATATGCACCTCCGGGAGCAATATTTTGAAAATAAATACATATAAAATCCGGGGAGACCCAGTTAAACAAACAAACATGCTGTTTGAAACTATTATAAATCATCATTGCTACATCTGTCCAAGCCACAATGGGAGGAACAGCTGCGGGAAAAAACCTGTTGCCACGAGGGCCTCGTAAATAGAACCGTAATTCAATGCAACGTTTTTCAGCGACGGTGTGATGTGAGCATCCAGTCCCAATGAAGATAACCGAGCCAGCGGGACACAAGTCGTCCAATTTATCCTGAACTATGCACTAAATATCCTGTGCCTATTAGCTATACTTGGGTACTATTCTATTATTATGCATGACAATATGTTCAACAGATGTTGAGGTCTGCTAAACATGAGACAGCTTCAGGAGAGAGCTCATGAGGCTTTGCTATTCCTACGTTGAAAGTGCATAATGACAGTGGTTTATATGATCAATAGTTTGGGTTGCATGACCACAATTGTCCTGTGCTGGTATTTTCTTTTCCCCCATTTATTATGGAAATGTGTGCATCGGCCTGTTGATGATTGTGATGCGGTTGATGGATACACCAGGGTCTTTGAGGAATGTCAAAGCCAGGCAGTGCGATGTCTGGGTCTTGAATGAGGTGTTCATTTCGGTTGTCCGCATTGTTCCACTCTGGTCACCAGCATTCTTCTGGAACTGGGTGAGATTCTAGGATGGTGACAGCACCATGAACCCAGAAGAGGGATTGGGACTTGAGTTGGTGGCAAGGAACACGGGAACAGACCCCAGACCCCCAAGAGGGGGTCTGTACCCCTGGTCCCGAGCTACACTGGGGTTTACCTTAGCCTATCGGCCTCACTCATCTCCATCGGCCTCCCTTTTGCCCAGTTGGCACAAGGCCATTACTACGGGCCATAAGTAGCGGCAGTTACACACAACGATGGTTGTGATTGTGTAGGTGGTTGTCATTGGAAAGAAAACGTTTGCACTCCTTGGCAGTTTGCATGTCTCTGTGGATATTTGGTGGCAGACATTTAGCCCAAAAAGGGCGCCAAGGGATTGGATCAGTTCCCGGGTTCCAGTTACGATGAGTATTACATTTGTTAACTGTGCAAATAGCAGTTTTTTTATGCTGGAGGGCAGTACTCTGCCGACGAGTAGAACAGTGGGTACTAAGACATTGATACTTCTATTTAACCAACTACTATTTTTATTTTACCAAGTAAGGCTCACTGAGCTATATATCTCTTTTTCAGAAGCAACCTGGCCACTAAAGATATAACGTGGAAATGTATAGCAGCCAAATACTCTCAAAGCATGTTTCTAAATGTGGAGGGGAAAAACCAGAGGACTCGGAGAAAAATCCACGCGGCCACACAGAGAATATGCAAATTCCAAATATACAGGCGTCAGTGTCGGGATCAAACCCATGACCTCACGTATGCCAGGTGAGGTAGTTAACATCTCACCACCTCTTACAGGCCAGCATTGCAGAGTAGGCCAAAATACCATTCTCGAGGGACTATCTTTAGCTCCCTTTAGTAGAGAGCACTCCACCAGCAGTGGTGTGAGAAAGTCATTGTCAGGCTGCACCTCTACCATTTTTGAGCAACATATTGTAAAAATTTCAAGTTAGAATAATTCGATTTTCTTTTTTTTTACATGAAGTTAACTTCACGGCAGGGACTTGCCTTTCCTTGAGACGATGACTATTAACTTCTATGGAAGCAGTGCTACTCCAATTCAATAATATACACCCCACAATTCCATTCTGACACGTCAAATATACCGCGCATTGTTGGGCACGGTATTCAATGTTTCACTCTGTGCTGGGGACCAGCAACCGAACACCACAGGCACAACCCGAAGAAAAACACATCGGAGTGCTACACAGCACAAGCGCGATTGCTCATGTTATATATTTTTATCCCCAATACCCTGGTTTGTCCACATACTACAGGGAATGATAAAGTGCTATTCAAAGACTATAATTTCCCATGGAAACAGCATAAGCAATCATCCTTATAGTGTTGCGAGGTTTGTCTTCATTTACTATAACTTGCAAATAGCAAGGGGGAAGGAAAATGAGAGTGGAGTGTGGTGGCAGACAACATGGTACATAATGACCTCTTCATCTTGATCACAGCAAGATGAAATGACTGCTGTGCTTTCCTGTTTATGTTGCATCATCGTGGGGGAAAAGAAATGTAAACATTCACTAAAATAAAAGTGAGATCCCTGCTCAAAATGTTTCATTCGTATCGTGTGCATTGCCTTGAGGGTTGTGCGGAATTACCCGAAAGATAATTTATAGAATAGGATATGCTGAGAAAAAAAAAGTTACTTTAACAACACTGTCATTTAACACGTAGGCTTTCACGACCAATATTACGATTCATTCCAGTGTGTGTCGTATACCCTCCTCCACAGCCAAATAAATTAAGTTTTCACAAATGTGCCAATGTATTATTGATTCAGCACACTGGTGTGTTATAGAGCAGTGGTTCTTAACCTTTTGACGACTGTACCCTTTGTTGAAATTTTTTCCAACCCAATACCCCTCTTGCCTAACCCAACACGGTTCTGAGAAAGACATGTATGTATAATGAATATTAATATTTCAACCAATTGTCTATTTTGTGAGGTATCCTAACTAGTTAGTAACTGCAAGCAAATACTAAAACATTAAATGGACGATCTTGATTTGACGCTTTCGTGACTGCAGGAATCCATATTCTTTCGTTCTTTTGGTAAAGTCACGTAGGTATAAATTAGAATAAATCACGGCGTTTCGGGCGCAACACAAGCACCCAAAACATTGTGATTCATTTTATTTTATACCTACATGACTTTACCGAAAGAACCAAAGAGTATTACATGCACACTCTGCATGCATGAGGTAATGTGTTCACGCACGCTGGTTACTCTTGGAAACCACATTCGTTTCAATCGACAAGTTAGAAAGGTATTTTATATAGTTCTAGGTGACCATATCGATTTAAAATATGTAGTGGGTACAAAACATGAGGAGACTTCTTTCTTCTGGAGGCAGCACGTTTATTTAACATTTACATAACACAAAGGGGTACGGCCCCTTCCACCCGATACACTAAGGAGGTATTTCCCCCAGACTATATTGCCCTCACACTGGTTACGCTCTAACCCTACACTGGTTCAGCTCTGACCCTACACTGGTTACGCTTTTGTCCCGACCCTAGCCAGGAGTTTGGGTTCTGCCCTTTGGGCTCTTCGTTTCGGGTCATCCAGGTAGCAGCTCCAGGTCTTCGGAGTGGCTCTTCGGTCTTCAGGTAAACGACGACTGCCGGTCCCATTCAGGGGACCGGCTTTTCTACCGTTTTATGGCTCACTCCGCCTCTAGCCACTCCTCCCTCCTGGAACCGTCTGGAGGGACCTGGAGCGTGACGTCATACCCCTGGTTCCGAGCTACACTGGGGTTTACCTTGACCTAACGGCCTCACTCATACTCTTAGGTTTTTTTCCGGTAAAGTCACGTTAAAAATAAAAATAAATAATAAATAAAATAACAAAATCTAATAATAGAAATAAAATAATAAATCACGACGTTTCGGAGGCAACACAAGTCTCCGTCATCAGGTGGGACCGTCACAGCTAAATTTACTGTATCATCTCCATCGGCTTCCCTTCTGCCCCCTGTTGGCTGAAGGCCGTTACTACAGTCCATAAGTAGCGGCAGTTAGAACCAACGTTCAACGATGCCGCTACAAATGTATCAATCGTTTTTTTTCTATATTTCCACATTCATAGATGATTATTCACCATTGACTCTCACGTATAATAGAATTTCACACATTTATAAACCACCTCGCGTATCCCCTGGGACATTGCCACGTACTGCCAGGGGTCTGTGTATAGACCCCGGTTGAGAACAACTGTTATAGAGCAATTCACAATATTTCATAATTTAGTGAGACGTTTCGCTGGTACGTTAAAACAAAACATCAACAGGTAATTTCCATAAGTGTGAAAATCTCCAGTCTACATGGGTGGTGCGATGCCATCAACATTTCTCCTCGAGTGAGCTGGAAGTATCTTCTTGGTTCTTTCGGTAAAGTCACGTAGAAGGGAAATAATACAATAATAAAAATAAAACAATAAAATAAAATTATTTACTTTACCGAAAGAACCAAGAATAAATCGAAAAGAGCTGGAAGTAGTGTAGACAAGTGAAACACGCGGTGCACAGAGTTAACCGAGGGTAACTGAGGGCAAACAGGCGCCAGCCTGGCGTGAGCTTAAAGAGACACACGAGATGTCTCGGATAATTGGCAGGGCGATATAAGGGCGTGTGCGTGAGCGGGGAGTTGTTGCCGTCAACGAGACCTCAACCCTCACGCCGTCACCGGGTGGGTGTTGGCTGATCCCCCCGCCCGGGACAGACGGGTGGGCAGGTCTGATGGAGGGCAGCGTTGGAGATGTCGAGTTGCTGTGTGCAGAGACGCTGTGTGCGGAGTTTCTGAGAGCAGAGCTGCCAAGTGCAGGATAAGCTAGGTGAAAGGTAGATAAGAGTGGTGAGAAGTTAAACACAAGTGACCGTGTGGATAGTTATAGAGTGCCTACAACTGGTGCAAGGGCAAATAAAGTGGAAGCAGGTGACTTGTTACAACGTGTCGGTGTGAGTAATTTTTGAAGACACTGCAGTAGCAAAAAATAATGCCTCGAGGTTAATGTATTCACAAACATAATATACGATGTTAGATTCGAATAAATTGTTATACAAGTTTATATTAAGAAATATACACTTGCATGATGATACAGGTTTAGTCATTGTGAATAAATGAATCATCACTAATCGTCAGTTTCTCAAGTGATTGCTCTTTCACAGTCCCTTTAAAAAATCAAACCAGAGCAGATTATATATTTACTGAAAATAGAATGAAGCTAAACTTTTTTGATCAAAATTAAATGTTTGGCTGCACGATAATTACATAATTCGTAATTTTGTTCCAATGTGTAAACTTACAGAAAGCATATTTGAACAGTAAAGCCAAATGAGATTGCATCTCTAATAAACACTTTCGGTTACAAACTACCAATTGCATTTGATAGAAGAGAGCCAAAAAATAGACAGAAAAAAAATCAATCGTAATTGCAACTCCCTAAAACCTTCAATTTTGCTTTTCTAAATTACTAAGCAATCCACAATTCGCAAGCAATCCATTGCAACAAATTACATTTGTTCTGCAACACCCAGAAGTACAATCTCAAGTTGAGGCTTCAACAGAATGTGTTTACTCATACAAAATTCCCTCGATGTATTACTTCCATGAGTATAAATAATAATTTCTTAAAATTAGTTTGCATGAACTATCACGAATATATTTACATGTCGATATGGTCGCCTTTTTCCATTTCAAATGTATTCACCTGCAGACTACACGACTATTGGAGATCTTATTTTCACCTTCCCAATGTCAATGCAATATCGTAGGCCCATTGCCAAGGCTGCGGATATATTTACCGGTGATGGCAGAAACAAACTTAAACATGCAAAGGACAATGTCAAAATGTGTAGACCTCAAAACCAGCAAAGCATACAATGTTAACGTTAAATGTTGCATTTTAAAAATGAGGACATATATTACAAATGCAATGAATCTATGCATGCCAAAGGCATGCATAGAGTCTAACGCACTGCCTTGGAATAGGACTTTTTTTGCAACCATAAGCATCTGTTAATATCGTGTTATACCCCAGCACTCACTTTGTATGTTTAATAATCATAACACTAAGTTTTGTATTAGACCCACGGAAGAGACAGACTAAACACACATGCATGTGCAGACACAGGTATATGAATATTTTACGTGAACTAAATTATCTTTCAACTAAAATGTATGTTTTAAAAAATCAGAGCCGATTATATTTCTGTTGTTATTTATTATCAACCCCCTACCGAGCAGAGGAATGCACACGCTTCTCCCCAAGCCATGAAGCAAGTGTGTAACCCCAGGGCAAGATGGACACCCGAATTGATCGTCAAAGCTAATCGAACATCTTTGAGCTCTTTATATCAGCCAATAAACAGATCGCGTCTGCGGAATTAGCTGATATTGTCTTTTTTCGGGCACGTAAAGGGCCATGTCACAACACTGTGTACATCACAGCACGAACAATGTACTGTTAATTATTGTGCTCGACTGTCTTCCTATTGTTGAGCACACTATGGGCCAGCAGCAACCTGAAGAAGCGGTAATCTAACATAGTTGTCCCAGCAAGATTGGAAAATTGCTGATTATGGAGCAGTCAGGGAAAAGAGAGTGGAAAGTATTTAAAGCACTAAATATATATATAAATCAGACAAAAACGGTGATGAAAAAACCTTCCAGAATGTTACTGTCTAATCAATGGACTTTCTTTGCAAAGAGACTATACACTACTTAATGATATTTGTTGTATCTCTCCATGAATTTAACGTGTCGACATTCCAACGCTAGTTTTCAGTTGCCGGTGGAGGTGAGTGTTGCCCAGTGCTTAATTGAGCATGGACATAATTGTACCAACAACCATGGTAAAATCCACTCCTGGATAAATGCCTCCCCAATATGCCACCATCCCTTGCGATCCTGAATCGTAACAGTCCACCGAGCACCTGCACGCGATCTGATTTCATTACTCCATCTGTACGGAGGACACATCCTCTCAGATGATTTTTCCACTTCCTTGGCTGCCACTCCCATCACTAGTTGACCATCGTAATTCCAATTCAGTGTTTTCGTGTATTTGTGCTTTTTATGAACAAACAGATGAAGTTGAAAGACTTATACGCCAAATAAGAAATAGATAATACGTATAAACTAAATCAAAACACAATCCCCTGCTTGACTAGGAAAACTGAAGAAGCAATCTCGTTTTGTAATCATAAGAATGCAATGTTTAGAATAAACAAAAGCGAGCATGCTCCCAAATACCAAATCTATTTCAGTTCCGCTTGACTACAAATACATAAAATAACATAGCCCTCTTGCTCGGATAAAGGAATGTTCAGCTTGAGCTACGGCAAATGATCCCATGATACTATTCACAATAATCGACCTTGGGAATTGTGGCAAAACTACTTTCCCCAGCGCCTGGAAAAGTAACACTCCACAATACATTAAAATGGACCCTCACCGAACAAACATTTCAACAATCTACTATGAGACTCTAAATACCCTTCACCCAACGTCAAAGACAAAAATAAGATATGCTGTGTTTATTGCTGAATCCAGAAAAGAGCATTATTTTTTTTGGTTATATCAGTAGCGTACCGAGTATCTACGATATTAGACAATCCCATTCGTCATCAGTTGTATTTGTAATATTAATTTCTTTAGAGTTTTACATTTTACGTATAGTATGTGCGAATAATTAGATAAATTACGACATAAATCTGCCATATCAACGAAAATACTGACTGCATCTACCATTTCGATTTAAAGCTTTCGTGACTGCAGGGACTCATCTTCTTGGTTCTTTCGGTAAAGTCACGTAGAAGGGAAGTAATAAAATAATAAAAATAAAACATAATATATATTATATTATTTTATTATTTTATTACTTCCCGTCTACGTGACTTTACCGAAAGAACCAAGAAGATGCATCTACCATGCTAGCCTTTACATAACCACGAACTACAGCACAGCATTTCTTATTCGCCGTAGTCAAAATCACAGCAACATGCATATTGTGCTTGATTTTCTACTTGCATACGCATCTCCGCAAATCAAATTTTTTTTACCAATACAAAGTGATGTATAGTATGAGTGGGGAGCTCAACAACATGGGACTTGCATGCAGAAATTAGTAAACTGCTGGAATGTCCTATGATTCAACTGGCTCTCCACCATCGGAATGTGGAATTTTCACCGCAGACCCAGGGTGGCCTGAAAAACATGAGCGCCACGCAACACTGATTTGAGCAACGAGATACGGATTTATTTGGGGTATATTCAGGTTTGAATTTCAGCTGGAAAATGCCGATATTTGAGGTGGGCTGTGAGAGGTTGGAAAAGCCCCAAGGTCACACATCTAACATCGCTGGGGCAGGTGGGGGGTTAGGATGGCAGTGCCTCGGTGATTAGTGCACTGCACTATTAACGCAGAAGCCTTCAGTTTGATTCCCTGCCGCAACATAACAGCGCCAAGTAATATCTGAACTGGTCTTCTCCCTCCCCCCTCTCAAGCTCACAAAACCAGGGCTGACCAGCACGGTAAAGTATGGAAAACACATCCCCGTCACTGACATGTTTGGGAGAGGCCTTCATGAAGCAGTCAATTCACTAAAAGCTGGAACGTGAATAGATAACAAAGCATCTAATTTGTTCACAAAATTGCCTTTTGGTCCCCTTGTTTTAATATCAAGACAAAACTGTATCCACTTGCATTCTGTTTACCATCACAACCTCCCTTTATTCCACTTTGACATTGGTCAGGACCTTCCAAAGATGAAACGCTAATTGGTTGTAGATAAGCGTTGTATGGTGACAGTGCAGCGAGCTGCCTGTAATGGGCTCATTTACATTTACAGCGATATATAGCAAGCACACTTCCTTCAGACAAACACGAATGATGATTGGATTCATCAAGATAACTCGGCAATTTTAATTCGAAAGGGAATAGTTAGCTACTGGCTGCATTAAGTTCTGAGAAGAGCAAATACTGGTAACGGGGCTCTTGTATGAAGTTATGAGGGTGAATTGTCCATATCTCAAGCATATTTTTTTGTTAAAGACCTTGCACAGGCTAAGGAGAAACCGGGGTTAGGAGGCAGAGTTTGATCGAGAGCAATTAGGTTTTTGTCTTTTTTAAGTGATTTAAAACATCAAGCTTTGCAGAGGAGTAAGGAGTTGTTCGATAGGAAGGTGACGCCCTAGGCACGATGCCGTATGCGTCGTTACAACATGTCCATGCGTGTGGACATATGCCCAAGTACACAGATGGAAACGCGTGTGGTATTTGTAATGCCCCATGCTTCACACCCTTCCCCCATAGATGAAAAAGCATTGCACCGAGCCAAATACTGCTTTTGTGCATTAACATGATTATGATTATGACAATGATGAAGGTGGCAATGTGATTATAAGTGTGATGGATGATGATAGTGATGACACCGGTGCTGCTGTTGATGATGATATTGACGATTGGCATGATATTGACGATTACGATAATGATATTGATGATTGCAATGATGATGATGATGATGAAAACAAACACAAATAAGAATGCTGAAAAACAGAGTGAAACAATACGGATATCCAGAATAAATACCTCAATCAAGACCCAAGCATCGAGTCTCCTGACTTTGACATTCCTCTTTGAAGACACTGATGCAACCATTAACCACATCAGAACACCAACAGCCTGATGTGCACATCTCCTTCATGAATGGAAAATTAAAGACACAAGACACAGTGCAACTGTGGCCATGCAAACCAGAATCTATGGGCCAAAACATATTGAACAGCTGTAGTCTGCGTCCCTTTAAAAGGAGAATGAGCAAAACTATACGAAGCCCTCTCATGGCTAGCAGACCTCGACGCTCACATTTAGCTCCTAAATATATTGCCACGTACAAGACTAGAATACACAAAACAACAAAATACGCGTTAAAATGTATGCAAATAGCCGTATAGGCTGCAGAGGCACGTTTTTATTCGCAAACACCAGTTAAAGCCATTGCAGCACAGGGGGTGGTGTGGTCAACCATTGCACCACCCCCCGATGCCTTTGTCTCCTCAGCACTTATGTGTGAAGAGCACTAGGTACTCATTTCAGGACGAGTATTTATGAGAGGCCCGGGACATGTTCAGATTCCACGTGCCACTGCTATGCATGGCTGGGAATCTCACTAAGATCACTGGGTTCATATAGTGCAGTGCACAGTTACTCTACGGACGTGCATACCAGGTACGAAAAGTGCTGAAGCTAACATATATATGAAGTACATAAAGAAATAATGCTTAGATTATTTTTCAACATAGTTACCCCCTCTTGCAACAATGCATTTTTCATATCGTTGCCATGGGTTTTCAATTCCCTCCAGATATAGATTTATTTTTCAGTCCATTCAAGCTCCCCTGTACAGCCTCTTTCAGCTTAACATCATCCATAAAAAAACTCACATTCGCAGTGCAACCATAATGTAATCAATGTGTAAGGGCACAGCATTACAGAGGAAGATCGGAATTGAATGGAAGACCCGAACACAAGGGAAGGAGAGAAAGGACGATATTTAGTGGCTCCAAATGCACAGTTGAAGAGGAAGGTTGAGGAGAGACTTGAAATCAGCGAGAGGGAGGACCATGCAGAGTGGGAATTCCAGAGGGTGTGGATGTAGTGGCTAAAAGAGCATTCCAGTAGGTGGAAGTGGTGGTCATCCAATGGAAAGACTGGCCGCTGTAATGTGAATGTGTAATGTCATGGAATTACTATCTATACACACACATTACATCCCCAGCAAGACCCTCCTGGAAAGAGTAATCATTTAGATTCAAGGTATTCTTAAATAGTGGATATCATTGCTCAAGGGCACCTCAGGAAGGCTCTCATTGATTTCATTATTTTCATTTGTATCATTATCCTATTCGAAAACTATAAAATCTTGTTTATCTTCATCACATTATCTTCAGTACAAAATCGCATATCTAAATTTCTACAAACTGAGGTATGGTCGGATATTTGAACATATATACAAAAATGATAGTCACACCATTCACAATTACTGCACTGGGTGTGTATGGTTAATCGATTTCAAAATATTGTTACTTACCTTCAAGGCTTTAAATGACTTGGCTCCTCCATACTTAATTAATATACCCCTGGTCACAATCTGCGATTGGCTGATGTTGATCTTTTGCGTATCCCCAACAACCAAATTGTGAACTCTGCATGACAGACCCTTCTGCTCCTCTACCCCTGGGTTGCAGAATGCCCTTCACTAAGAAATAGGCACTCTCTCTCTGGGTGTTTTAAAATCTCATCTTAAAACTCACCTGTTTAAGATGCCTGTTTTTTAGGTAGCATTTAATCGTCTTTATTTTACTGTTCTCTTTGAGTTGACGTGTCAACAAAAAATAATATTATTATTAATTGTGAGAATTGGTTTTCCCCTTTTTTCTGGCAACAAAACAGGTGTTAAGATGTTAAAACACCAAACTGAAACCTTTAATAAGAAATCATGTCTGCATTAACCACAATACTTGTGGTCAAAATGCAAACAAAAAACACACTGATAATATACGCATTGTCTTTGAAACTGATTGGTCCACACCAGAGACAGCTTTCTTTTGAGCCTAGTCTCAAACTGTGTTAGACCAGAAGACGCCAAACGGCGTCATGGCAAAAGGATGATGGTTGGATTTTAGACGCTGTACTGTACATCCATTTCACTGCAACGGACCTAGGAGTGACAAATTGCCGTAGATTTGTGGTGGAGTTGTCACATCCACACAATGCTGCATTCAATGGTAATATCCCCAAACAATGCCTAATGTGATTTTGCAAGTGTTATAATCTTTAAGGATAATAATTTGCATTTATAAGGCACTTAAATTGCTCAGCGACTCAAAGCGCCTTAAATAAGATCTCATCTCAATCTTCCCAATTCCATGCTGCTGTCTAGCCAGACAACACCAGCCGGCAATTTGACGTTAATTTGTCCATAGGGTGTGATATTACTACCATGTTGTTTTTCACAATTAAATAATTTCTGAGTACTTAATCAAGTTTGGCAAATTTACTTGGCTCTGCGCTACCTCCACCACTCTTAAACCCACTTTTATCCATCACACAAGCAGGAAAATGAGCCGTGGAATGCAGCCCACCGATTGTGAAATCTGCTCTTCAGGATTTCCAATTCATAGATTGGGGAATGTTTTCACATATATGGGCATAATTTCACCAAAACAAAGCAGAATGGTGGATAATGTTATACGTGAATTGGATCTGACTTTTTGGAGAGGTTGTCACTGCTTTTTTGTACAGTGGTGTGCATATAAACTGACAAATGGGCTTTAGCAAACCTGGGTGCCAAATGTATTGGATTGCAGCATTTGCCGAGGCTTGGAATGCTACAAAAGCATGAAAATATAATGCTACTCAACATGAGGTAATTGAGGAGACATAGGGTACATTTGAAAGACATGAAAAGCCACCGAGAGCCTTGCAATTCCATATGACATCTGCATACCATATTTCAAAGCAAAAAAAACACAATCTGCTTAAAAATCAAACCCTAATTAAGTCCCCTGGGTGTACACATGCACTGAAAGGCAGGGTCTTATAATGAGTCTTGAGCGCTGTGTAACTCCTACAAATAACTTCTACAGTTAAATCTCGCTCGATATATTTACAATAAAAATGTAATGAAAGACAGCGATGCTTAAATAATGCTAGAATGTTAAGCTCTGTTATTCCCTAAGCGTTTTTTAAATGTACATTTTATTTGCAGTGTATTGATGTATTGCTCTGCTAAACATTGTATTCGTTAATGCATCATAAATCGTTCAAGTAAAATAGATGATGCATTTTTAAATGAACCATATTATTAGACAAAATTAAATTTGTATGTAACTCGTTATGTAATATCACGGAAGCAGTGGTAATGTAATAACCATACTGCAATGTTGTTTTACCAATGTAGGCGATTGTCAAAATTCATAAATAATGACTTTAAAGGTCTAAAGAATACAGTTTAGTGTGGTCAACCTGGTAGTGTTTGCTAAACATCTTCTTGCTGTTAATAGCTGTCAACATATATTTGGCTTAGTGACTGCATATTGGTGAGCAAGCACAAGCCATGAAGCACTTCACTACCACCAGCACCATCATCATTCGAGAAAAAAAGTATTAGGCAACTCAAGAGGAATCATTGATGTCACAATATTTCTGCTATTTCTTGAAAATAAATTTGCACACACCTCAATGAGCAAATTACTGGTGGAGCCGATGCATCGGAGAAGATGATCAGTTGACTGTCTCTACCACGTTGCAAGCAGGATGAACGAAAATGTGTAAAACACCCAACCAATTAAGCAAACCCGAACAATTGCAAATTCACATACATTAGCATTGCCCGGAAAAATACATGAGGAGGTACAAAACAACAGATGTAGTTTTTATGACTTAGAAAACACCTTTGTTTGGCATTGTACATTTTGAGAAACATGTGCCCCTAAAGAGGAAGATTATGGATTTGAAGTTTTCGTGACTGCAAGGATAGCATACTCTTTGGTTCTTTCGGTAAAGTTATTTTCACCTACGTGACTTTACCGAAAGAACCAAAGAGTATAGGAAGATTATGTTAAAGGTGCAGTCCTGCAGCTTCTTGCTCACGCCACTGCTGGAAGAATGGTTTCCCCACGACAGGGAGCCCTAGAGAGCAACGATTTTGGCCTTCCACAATGTATCCATCCAAACTTGACCCGCCGATCGACTAACCTTGGTGTACCCGTTTATACTGCTGGGTGGACAGAGGAGGATTTAAGAACCTTGCACGATTGTATCGTTAACTGGTAATTAGCTTTCATAAATACAATTAATATCCTTATCGCCTATGCATTGCTCAAATACTCCCAACTATAATGAGAATACATGTATAGCCATATTACCTTGTCATCTCATTCTCATGTTAAATTTAGTGGCTTTCTCTAGTTGTTTAAATATTATTATGCAGACTGTTGGGTCACCATTTTAGTTTGTTTAATTATGAGTTTCATAATATTTGCCAACATCACACTTACGTGGTTTCAAACGATGAGCACAATTTTTCTGAAATTTGAAAATCCTAAATCAACAAAATTGTACACATGTAGACTCATGCGAGGAAAAGGTAAATATAATGAAAATCACGAAAGCGACATGGCACTCAGGATCAGAATAACTCAAGTAATATATGTGCTCAAGTAATACATGTATAAGTATAAGCTCAAGTAATCAATGTATAACTCAAGTAATCAATGTAACTGCGGTAGCAGTTACATTGGGGAAACGACATGACATGTCTCGGACTGTGCTCGCAAACACAAGGACGATCTGAAACACGGCAGAACCAATACCTGTGGGCTCGCACGATATTGGTTTGTTCATGAAGCCATCCAGATATATAAACATAGACATAACTTCCACCGAGAAGATGGATACAAATTGAACAATCATTGGAAGGATGTTATTAACCAGGTAATGCCTTAACTGGCTGTGGTTGTTTCCATCGTACCTGCCGTTTACTAGTACATTTTCATTTCATTACCCCCCCCCCCGTGTCCCACACTCAGCTTCCCACTTCTAGCCCCGCCCACTTCCCCCCCAGCCTCACGTCCTCTTCCCCTAGCACTCACGCAGACCCCCCTACCCCACCCCCTCTCTCTCTCCCCCGATTGCCTCCACCCTTTCTTACCTATACTGTATAACCTCTTGCCACGGCAGCTCTCTTGCCTACTTCAGCATTTTCTTGCTGTGGTTGTTCCACCTGATGAAGATTTCTTGTGTTGCGATCGAAACGTCGTGATTTGTTTTATTTTATTTCTACCTACTTGACTTTACTGAAAGAACCAAACAGTAATATGTGTGCCTTCTTTGGAATGAGTCCCTCCAATAAACCAAATTAACTGTCATCAAGCAATTGTCCAGCAATATCAGAGCAATGATATTCGAGGAGTTTTTTGTTAATGCTGCCATGACAAGTTTCTTGCTGTCTAAAGCGATTCGACTTGAAAATGTGCAGCTGATACTGTGTCGAAAATAGCGCACCCCATTACTGAGCACATTTTCAAGATGATTGCATGAATAAAAGGAAAGAATGTTTTTAATGAGCTGCAGAACCTTTAGAGTTTCATTAGCATGTGTGTGCGTTATTCTGGGTCCCAATATATATTGATATAGAGCACTGATGACAGGCAATGCATTGCACTTTTTATTCTGCGTACACATTATTTTTCTTCAAATGGAAGATTTTAAAACATTTAGCCATTTAAATGTAAATTAAAGAGTCACAGAATTTAATTTTCAAATTAACTGAAAGATATTCTTGATTTATTGAATGTTTGGTGCCAACTCCTGACTTCCCACAACTGGAAGTAATGCTACAAAAAAGTATATCACTTACATTTCGATTTAAAGCTTTCGTGACTGCAGGGATTCATCTTCTTGGTTCTTTCGGTAAAGTCACGTAGAAGGGAAGTAATAAAATAATAAAAATAAAACATAATAAAATAAAATAATTCTCACGACGTTTCGGCTACAACGCAAGCAGCCGTCTTCAGGTGAAGAATGAGACACTGCCAAGCTAGGAGCTTATATATAAGCTGGGTTGGAGGTGGAAGAAGAGCGCCTTAACAAAAAGAATGTGAATATCAAGAGGAATTTACAATATTCATGGGAAATGCGTAGGAGGTGGGCGGGGGGGTTTCAAAGTCATATTATGCCCATGCATTATGCAGGATCAGCAGCACCAAGGGAGGGTGCAGGGAGTAGCATTAACAAAGGAAAGGAATGTTAATAGTATGTAGCTGCAGTTACTAAACAACCACGTAGAAAACTAAAGCATAAACTACATAAAAAACTAAAGTATAAACTGCATAGCATCATCAGTATACTTACTATACTCTACAATAAGCTGAGTTACTAACAGCAAGTTATACATTACAATTCTACGTCGTAAAAATTATATAATATGCTTCCATCTAAACTTTATTCTCTTACATCACACGAGCATACACCGTACTATATACTGCCATAGACAAACCCACCATTAAATTATATACTGTATTTCTATAAACCACCCTATACCTTATACATTTTATTATAACACTCTGTATTATTCTA
Source organism: Lampetra fluviatilis (assembly GCF_964198595.1). NCBI lineage: Eukaryota > Metazoa > Chordata > Hyperoartia > Petromyzontiformes > Petromyzontidae > Lampetra > Lampetra fluviatilis. The sequence continues at coordinate 9,287,969 of NC_136278.1, read as the reverse complement.
CCCACCCTAATGTGTATCACACTGCTATGTTTACTATACAATTACGATACTATATATTACTTTGTACATTGTATTAAGCATATAAATGTTATACTATTTGTTATTATACACTGTACCATTGACCGTCGTGTCAATGGGTGAGTCGTGGGGGGAAAACTTGCAGCGGAGCAAAGAATCCATTCCCTGCGGAGAATACAATGCCAGTGAGTGGAACGCGGTCTGAAAGTCACCGTAAACGTGAACACAATCAGTTAAGATCATTGAAGACTTGGTTCATCAAGGACTGAATGCTGGGATACCCCCCCTGGTGAGACACTGCTTAACCAATACATACTTCACCTGGAATGGAACTTTCTACAAGCAAACTGAGGGCACCCCAATGGGCTCCCCCCTATCTCCGGTTGTAGCCAACCTCTTCATGGAGAAATTTGAGACTGACGCCATCCAGACTGCCACTCTACGCCCGACCTTATGGAAGAGGTACGTAGACGACACTTTTGTCATCTGGCCACATGGCCGGCCTGCTCTAGACCAATTTCTCGACCACATCAATTCCATACACCCAGCCATCAGATTCACCATGGAAGTCGAAAAAGATGGCAAGCTACCTTTTTGGATGTCCTAATTAAAAGGAGACCTGATGGTTCAATGAGCCACTCTGTCTACAGGAAAGCCACCCATACGGATGCTTACCTAAAACCGGATTCCCACCACCATCCATCCCAGAATAATTCCCTCATCAAGACTCTATACCATAGAGCCCAATGCATCTCCGACCAGGAACACATTGCCAGTGAACTCAAACACGTACGCCAAGCTCTTAAGGCTAATGGTTACTCCGACTACACAATCCGCAAAGCCATCACTCCAACCATCAAGAAGGATCCTGTTGAGGAGCCTTTCAAGACCATCACCTTACCCTACATTGCTGGAGTCACAAAAAAGATCTCCAAAATCCTGATTAAACACAAGATGCAGGTCCGATTCAACACAGTACATAAAATCCGTGATCTGGTCCCGTCTGTAAAAGATGTGGTTCCAGACATACAGTACCCTGGCGTCTACAAACTAAGTTGCCTCTGTGGTAGCAGTTACATTGGGGAAACCAAACGACATGTCTCGGACCGCATCCGTGAACATAAAGCAGACCTGAAACACGGTAGGACAAACACCTCAGCCGTGGCAGATCACTGTTACAACTCAGTGGGCTCACATGACATTGACTTCTCCAAGACAGAGGTTCTCTGCAAGCCATCTGGCTATCATGAGAGATTCGTTCATGAGGCGATCCACATATACAAACACAGAGACAATTTCAACCGAGAAGATGGATTTTGGCTTAGCAATCATTGCAAGGACGTAATAAACCATTTCGGATCTTAACTGATTGTGTTCACGTTTACGGTGACTTTCAGACCGCGTTCCACTCACTGGCATTGTATTCTCCGCAGGGAATGGATTCTTTGCTCCGCTGCAAGTTTTCACCCCACGACTCACCCATTGACACGACGGTCAATGGTACAGTGTATAATAACAAATAGTATAACATTTATATGCTTAATACAATGTACAAAGTAATATATAGTATCGTAATTGTATAGTAAACATATAGCAGTGTGATACACATTAGGGTGGGTAGAATAATACATAGTGTTATAATAAAATGTATAAGGTATAGGGTGGTTTATAGAAATACAGTATATAATTTAATGGTGGGGTTGTCTATGGCAGTATATAGTACGGTGTATGCTCATGTGATGTAAGAGAATAAAGTTTAGATGGAAGCATATTATATAATTTTTACGACGTAGAATTGTAATGTATTACTTGCTGTTAGTAACTCAGCTTATTGTAGAGTATAGTAAGTATATTGATGATGCTATGCAGTTTATACTTTAGTTTTTTATGTAGTTTATACTTTAGTTTTCTACGTGGTTGTTTAGTAACTGCAGCTACATACTATTAACATTCCTTTCCTTTGTTAATGCTACTCCCTGCACCCTCCCTTGGTGCTGCTGATCCTGCATAATGCATGGGCATAATGACTTTGAAACCCCCCCCCCCCGCCCACCTCCTATGCATTTCCCATGAATATGCTAAATTCCTCTTGATATGCACATTCTTTTTGTTAAGGTGCTCTTCTTCCACCTCCAACCCAGCTTATATATAAGCTCCTAGCTTGGCAGTGTCTCATTCTTCACCTGAAGACGGCTGCTTGCTTTGTAGCCGAAACGTCGTGAGAATTATTTTATTTTATTATGTTTTGTTTTTATTATTTTATTACTTCTACGTGACTTTACCGAAAGAACCAAGAAGATATATCACTTACCCCAAATATAATTTACCTAAGCTTCCAACAAATTACTATTTGGAAGGATCACTGTCATTGGCATGATAATGGGAAAAGAGAGACAATTCAGATTTTAGAAATCTTAAAATTCCACAAAATTATCAGATATTTGCAGGTGCTCTCAAAGTTAAAGTTTTACGGAATTTAAATACACATTAAGAGTATCTAATTTTGTGCACTGCCAATAGTTTAAGTTAATTTAAAAAGGTCAAATTAATACTGATGTAGCGTCGGATTGCGTACGCGCATGTGTAGCGCTGTAGATGGGCTGCACTTACCCGCAATGGCGGACAGTGCCCATCAGGGGCGGTACCTCGAGCCGGCAGGGAGGTCATTACGATCCCCAGCCCGGGAGGGAGGGGGCTGCGGGGTGTCCTGTGATCCCCCGGGGCCCCCCTCCTGGAAAGGGGGCGTGGCCAGAGGCTGACACACCTGTGTATAAAAGCCAGACCTCAATACAGGCTGGGGGCAGAGTTACGAAGACTGAAGACCAGCTAGACTAGGACCCTGGGACCTCGAGCCCGACGTCCTTCTCAGGGCCGGGCCGAGCTTGGACCAGTGGTCGGGACCCGTACCTTGGCTGGGTCGGGTCAGGTAGCCTCCCCTAGGACACAGATAGCTGGAGAGCTGGGAGCCAGCAGGGGGCAGTATTTAGGTCACGATAGCCCAGAGGCCATACCTTCCTAGATAGGGGGCGTAAGGGAGTTGCTGTGGTTAGAAATAAACATACCGTGTTGCCTCTACCTCAACGTCTCCATAAAATAACCCACTAAACTATTCTGCATCAGAATACCAAAGTTGACCATATTTGGGACACTATATAAAACAGCTATTCTTTCTACAAAAATGCTAAATTCATACAATACATTAAAAAAGTTGCTGCTGACTTCAAAATGACTGTGATGCTAATGCTTCCATTACCTCTACCCGAGTGTAAGGTTAAATATATGCATAATACAGGTTTTTTGGATGGTTAGATCACGTAAATATATACATTTGTCGTTAAACCCGCCACCATACATATCATATATTTATGCGATATAACCCAAAACAAAACTGTATTATGGATGATATTGGTTGCAAAAGCCTATGTGTTAAACTGAAGGTTAAATATAATTGACATTTTCAATTTACCACTCACCCCCATAGCCACTTTTAGGCTACCTCGATTTCTGCAAAAAATTACCAAAGCACTGAATCTGCTCTGAATTGGGAACCATTTACAAAAAATAAAGCTTTGGTGTTCTACTTTCAAAGCCTAAATATATATATATTTCAAAAAAATAACTATACATTATAGAGTAAAATGAATACGGCCATCGCTAGCACATTGTACGAGCAATCCAGAGGTTGTCTGTTCACATCACTCTCCCAGGTGGGCAAAGTTTCTCAAATCCAAGGAAATAGTGCGTTCTACCACCTCTTCCAAGATGTCAGGCCAATGTGAAAGAGTCGGCCAATATCCTCTGGAAGGCGCTTTCAAGCTCCGTATAGTGGAGCAATGGTTTGAACAAGTAATTTCAAAGCTGTATTTTAACCTTTACCTATTATTACAAAATGGTGGAGAGTTTGTGCAGCAGTTAGTGCACTGCATTATAAACCTAAAGAACTTATTTGGATTCGTGGTTAGAGTTAACATCAGTTACGAGTCATTTATGAACTGGTCACAAATCTGCACTAATCAACATCGCGAAGTATGGTCAAAACAAACCGCAAGAACGACCTAGCATGGAGAGGCTTTCATCCAGAATTGATTGACAAATGGTGTGAATTATTAAAGTTCAAATGTACAAAATAATAGGTGTTCCTACATCTTAAAGGGCTCTCCTTTGGTTAAATACAAAACATGAACCAATCATTATATTATTATTATTAACAAGATTTAAGGTCAGGATCCCAGCACATAGAGGATGATTAATAAGCCCGAATATGAATGAGTTTAATTACAATTTTTGTTACAAAAAAGCATGCTGGTACTAGACATCTTATTTGGCCCATGTAGTGCAGAATACACGTTTGTTTTTCATGGTCAAAGTGAAATAGGAATCTCATCATTATGATCATTTCTGATATCCATCATCGCAAAGCTGAGGTGGCACTGAACAGAGCTGACACCTAATTTGAATGCTTATTTGTGCAGTCAGTGAATGGGCTGAAGCAATCAAATGTTCTATACCTGACAAAATCTATTTAGACTTGACCTGTGACCTAAACCCATGGATGTCTCATTGGTGCTGGCTTAGTGCTTCAATGTGCTATATTAGATCAGTGCATCAAAAAAACCTATATTAGATTTAAGTTATTCTATTACTGGATATGCTGCCATTGGGTTATGGTTAGCGCTCTGGACTTGCAATGCAATGCAAGTCAAATATATTTTTTTGTTTAAAACACGTGGTACCTTTCTGATACAAATCTGCTCCTGAAAGTACCAATCCAGAGGTCGCCGGTTCCATCTCACAGTACAGATGGAGGGCTGAACTTTATGCGGACAACTTCTTCTTTTGCTGTCGTCACTTTATTTTATCAAACTCAGCACATTCCGCAACCAAGACTTCTGCACGTTCTCCGCTCGCTCGCCGCGCTCCGCTGGCCTCGCTCGCTCCGTTCCCTCCCTCTCTCTCTCCGTCTCTTTCTCCACCGACTCTCCTCTCTGCTTCGCCCGTCTCGGCTTCGACCGTCTCGCTCTCCCTCGGCTTCTCCATCTCACTCCGACTGTCTCTCTCTCTCACCTCCGTCTCACTCCAACTGTCGTTCTCTCTCGGCTTCTCCGTCTCACTCCGACTGTCTCTGTTCCCGTTCTACTGATATCCTATCCTTTCTCTCATCTCTTCTTCTTCTCCTACTCCACTGCTACCCTATTCTATCTCTCATCTCTTCTTCTCCATCTCTACTGCTAACCTATTCTTCTTCTTCTGCTCCACTGCTACCCTATTCTATCTCTCATATCTTCTTCGTCTCCGTCTCTACTGCTAACCTATTCTTCTTCTTCTGCTCCGACCGTCTCCGTCCAGCTAACAGCACAACTCCCCGTCTCACTGTCACGCTCCCATATTTATCCCCATCCTCATTAATTTCCAATTAATTAACTGGCGTCCCCCCAACGCCCCGCGCCCGCGGCCCCCGCTGCGACCTGCTCCCCTCCCCAGACTTGTTGGCGCCACCTTGTCCCTGACAACAACCGGCCAATCACTGCCTTGCATCCCATAATTACCTAACGAGCCATCTCTCTCCGGCCGTTGTCCCCCAGCAACACCTGCTTGTCCTAATACGACCCCACTGTCCATAGCCCGCACGTGTTTACAATTTCCTCCCTTGGCGTGCGTTAATCCACTACACAGAGATTGAAACAACAGGGCAAGTTGCTTAAATCGCCCCCCCACCTCTATCCACCAAGCAGTATACATGTGTACTGAGTCATTCAGATACACTATTTAGGAGGCAACAACGTTTATTTTACACTTTATACAACACCGTTACACACGGGACTAAATACACCTATCTCTCACTCTTGTTACACATAAGACCACAATACACCTATTTCTCTCGCATACCGGATAACTATGATCGGGTTAGAGCAGCCAACGTGCTGCTTGACTCACAGTGTCAAAGACGGAGACGAAGACGTAGCACTTAGGTTCCACTTCACCTGCAGACAACCCCGATATACGATCAGAGCTTCCCTTTTATCCTCCTCGGCGCGGCCTGTCTCCACCCTCGGCTGCGCCTACCTCTGCAATATTCCCGACGGTTCCAGGCTCCATCACACCTGTTCCTCTCTGGCTCCGCCCTTAACCCCACGCCCCCTTCGGGAACCCTACAGACATTTCTCAGCTACATTACTCTTCCTGTGTCCCCTCATTCACCTTTAGCCCACATTCCTCACCCCGGCCCATCATGTGCTTAACCCGGTGCCGGGGTGACTCATCCCCACATGCCCCCTACCGTCAGCCGCCTCCACCACATTCCCCCAGTGACTGACTCTGTGGCGATTACCTGCGGCGCTGGCGGAGGCTGCTATCCCCTACTCTGCCAGTAGGACTCATCTGGCTTCCTTCTGCTAGCACCCAGTACCATACCCCTAGTGACCCACTCTATGATACTGCACGGTGTGTTAGCCTCTGCGCCCATTTCTATGTCACTTGGCGCTACGCACCGTAGTGATCCATTTAACATCACTACACATGAGTATGTATGTAGAACTTCTTTCGCACGGTACATAGCCAACTATGCTAATTAGAGGTTTGGGGAGAAGGACAACAAACTACACACAAAGTAAAGTGAAGTTAGTCGATTGGCAGGTCTCGTGTGGTGGGATGAAGTCTGGGTACTCCTACCTCTTCCAAGATGTTTGCTCAGCATGGAAGAGATCTCTAGGTGCCCTCTAGGGCTCTATCTGGTGGAGGCCCTACCACCAGCAGTGCTGTGAGCAACCAATTACATGGCTACACCTTTTCCTTACTATCTATTACTATTTATCCATGACTTTGGCTTATCTTTATGTAAAAAAATGCGATAAAGTTTGCACTAAGTAATATAACAGCAGTGACCTGAGGATGGCCAGTTTCAAAATTTGCTTCTGCCAAGATTCAACTCAATAAAATGAAGGCCATTTGAGAGCAGCCACCCATAAAGCTGCTTCACAGAGGGCAGTCAGCAGTAAACATTGAACACAATGCAATAAAAGCAGAGCAAGCAGCAGATCTACTTAACCCAGTCAATTTTAAAGAGGCTCAAAACTTTGAGATATTTTATATACAGTACTCAATTTTAAGCCAGAAAAGAAACTTTTTTTTATTGCAAATAAAGCATTTATTGATTGATGGGTTTTTTTTTACTGCAGGGTGCTTTAGTGTTTACAAAAAAAATCTCCAAAACAGTTTTCAAACATGACAATACATTAATTATTGGTTCCAGAGGCCATCATGTCAAGAGGACAATATGGTCAATGTCATAGATGCCCCTCGAACATTTCCCTCAGTTCTTAACTTAACATAATAATACATATGGAGTGAGTTCAACTGAGTCGCAGACACACTTCTTGGAGGCAACACATTTATTAAAACCAACACATGAGGTACTTCTCCTTAACGCATTCACAACCGATGGCAGTGGACCACCAGGCAAACTACACTAATTACACAGGGGTCGGCACTGCACGCAGAGTGTGGTGCCACTCAGCAATGTCAGACAGCGCCCAACGAGCCCCTCTAGGGCCGGAATTACACAGTCACTACATCACCCCCCCCCCCCCCCTTTGTAGCACTCAGCCGTCCCGGATGTCAACTTTCCCTTTAAAACGAACACAGTAACAAAGCGAATGAGTGAGTAAAAACTGAGTAAAACCCCTGTGTGCCTCAACAATAACAATAAACAAATAAATACCCAAGCCCACCTTTACAATATATACACTATCTACAAATGTACAGTAACAAATGGGGAAACGGGTGGAAGTACAGAACAACAACACGAGAGAAAAAAATGCAGTAAAATGCGAACGCTCGGAACCCCCTCCATTACCAACCTCTCCTACCCTCACCGTGTAACAACACCCACAAGCACAATAAAGGCTAGGTTCAGCCAATAACCGATACAGCTTGCCGAGTGTGACAACCAACTAATGGAGTGGGAGCGTGTGTGTATGGGGATTACGAAAACCGAAGAGTCTTTGATCGAGTCCATGTGGCCGGGCCCCCAGGGGAGGTGGGCTCGCTCTCCCTGGAGGTCCTGGGGGAATATGCAAATGTCCCGTCGAACCCAGCTCCTCACGAAGGAAATGTCGACCAGGTGGACGGGTTCTCCTCTCTCGAAACCAGTGGCAACGGTGCAGGTGGCGGCTTGGGGGACGTTAGGCGCGCGGCACCTGAGGAAGGGATCACATGACTCCGCTGAGGAACAACCTCAGCGGGAACACACCTCAGCTCGCCGGAAACATCTGACACTCGGCTCCTGCGGTGTGGAGTTGGAACAAACTCACACGGATCAATGAAAGGCTTGAGGCGTGATGGATGTACAAACCATCTCCGCCGACCAAAAAGAATCTAAACACACTGTGGTCGAACGACCCGAATCACATCAACCGGCCCCTTCCATGGTTTAAACAATTTGGGCGATGTTCCCACCGGTACCTGTGGACAGTGCCACTAGGCTCTGTCCTCTGGCGCCAACTCGTGTGTGGAAGTATGGGAACCCCTCAGCCGTCATTTCGCAATTGGCGCGAATTGGAATTTTCCCTGGAAGCCTCCAAAATTTTTTATTTAGCCTTGTTTGGCGCGGCTCGTAATTGGACATCAATCGGGGGGTCGTGTTCTCTCCTGTACATTAAAAAAAAGGTGAGCAGCCGGTGGATGTGTGAGGAGCCATCCTATAGGCAGCCAGCACTCCGGGAATATGCAAATCCCAGTCAAGTTGGGACTCGCTGACCTAATAACTTAACATCGAGGTCAGAGTCCTGTGCAGCCGCTCAACCATGCCATCCGTCTGTGGGTGAGATGGTGATGTGCGTACTTTGTTTGTTCGCACCAAATCGCATATCGCTCGCAGCAATTTCAAGGAAAAATGTTTGCCCTGATCGGAAAAAAGACGTTCGGGAGCACTCTTGTCCATTATGTAGCCATTGAGGAATGCCTCAGTGATCGTCGCCGCCGACTGGTTGGGAAGCGGCCAGGCCACCGGCCATCGTGAAAAGTACTCAACTCCCACTAGCAAATATTTATTCCCACGTAGGGTAGTGGGAAATAAATCAAGAATGTCCAAAGCAACCAGTTCCTTTACGCGGGAGATCTGAATCGATTGCAATGGTGGACAACAGGATTTTGCTGGCGGTTTCCGTCGTGCGCAGTGTACACAACCTTTCAACAAATTAGTGACATCTTCCGCCATGCCAGGCCAGAAGAAGTCCAGCTGAAGTGTGGCCAATGTCTTATGCACACCCAAGTGCAACGGTCTCTCGTGTACCGCCCAAATTACGTTACCCCGCAGGGCAGTGGGCACAACAATATTATAACGGCGCAACCCACCGTCCCAATGCATGAGCAGTCCACCTCTCAAAGTAACAGAGGCAACACCCCGTCGATCTGCACCCCCATCAGCCTCCCTGACCCGGCGTCGCAATTTAATCAGGGATGCATCCTTAACCTGGAGGTGCCCCCATTCTTCATGGTCCAACCCAATGACGGCGTCGCGCATCACCGGACCCTCGGCCACCTCAGAGGTTCCAACCTCGGCCGATGCCGCAAAGGGAGGGGGCGAGTGCTCGGTGGGTGGCTTATAACGCCCATAGCCCCAAAAACATGCGCACCCATCGCTCGTTGGTAATTGCGACAGCGCGTCTGCGTTCGTGTGTCGGGAGCCTTTGCGATACGTAACAGGAAAGGAATAGTCGTGGAGAACCTCCAACCAAAGTGAAAGTTGGCCCGACGGCTGTTCAATACACAGCGCGTACTGCAACGCTGTATGGTCAGAGCTCACCTCAAAGCGTCTACCATACAAATAGGGATGCGGTGTACATCTAGTGGCAACTGCCAAAACCAGGACAGGAGGTCAAGAGTGGAAAAAACCGTGCTCTTGCTAGAGCATCCAGAGAGTCATCCATCCGAGGTAGAGGGTACGCGTAAGCAACAGAGATCTTATTAAGCTTACGAAAGTCAACACAGAAGCACAAGCTACCATCCTGCTTTTAACAAGTACAATTGGGGCTCCCCATGGGCTAGTGGACGGTGAAATAATATCCGCGGCTAACATTTCGTCAACCGCCAGCCGAACGTGTTCTTTTCCATAGAGCTCAGCCGGTAGGGATTCTGCTGGATGGGAGTGGCGTCACTCGTATCAATGTGATGACTCAAAAGCGTAGTGCGGCCGATGTCAAATTTCCCTTTGCTAAAAACATAATAAATTCGCGCAAAATAGCCCTCAATTTCCCCCTCTGGACCTCGGACAATTCCGCATTTTCCGAACAAAGCTTATCTATCCACCCTTCATCAGAACACTTGTGCGGCCGATTATTTGACGCAGCACCCACACTGACAACGATGCATCCCTCATGAAGCACTGGCAGCGCATGAGCTAGCACGGTACCTTCTTGAATGACCGACGTCTCTAACCCTGCATTAAGGACCTGAATAAAGGGTTCCTGACCGTTGGATACCAATATCTGGGCCCCTACTAATGTCAATCCTCTACTGACTTTATTAGAGGGTGCCAAGAGGATTCCTCCCGCTGTCGCCTCCTGGTCTTGCGGCTTCCACAGTCGCAAGGGGACCAACATTTGCGCGCTAGGGGGAATCTTAACCGTCCTACGTGCAAGTGCCTGCACGGTAACGTAAGCTGTGTACAAGCGAATGGGAGAAGGCAAAAATGCCATTTGATAGGTGGATGGTAATTCAATGCACCCTTGGTTGATCAAAATTTTCAGGGGCATCTTCCCCAAAAAGTCAGTCCCGAGTAAGCAAGGAATAGCAAGGGATGTCGACACAAGAACCGGCCCCATCAATTTGACATCCGCAATGTACGTTTGCAGCAAAGCAGGGCGCTTTGACAGGACATAAGATGTTATAAATCAATGGTGGTCACTGACGCACCGGTATCAACGAGCATCCTGATCTCAACCCCCTCTATCAACCCAATAACAGCATGCAAAACCTGCGGTCGAGGCAACCACTCTATGGGCCAGCTCTGACCATTGACCTGGTCGGAGCAGCCGGTCGACCCAATCAAAGTCCGGACCCTTCCGCACCGACGCACGACCGGCACAGAACCCGAATGAACGACATGGGTGAGGTGGAATCAGGGGAGGAGTGTGTGATGTGTTGTGACTCGCCTTTGGGTGTAGTGAAGTAGAGGACGGTCAGGCGGATGACGGTGGTGGTCCGGTGAGGCATTGTCGCGGCATGCGGCAGCCCGACGAGACGTGTCCCGGCAGGCCGCAGTTGTAGCACACGACGAGCCCGCTCCCAGGATGAGATGTCTTCCGTCGTCGTTGGTCATCTGCCCGTCGCACCATGCCATCCCCTCGCCAGCCTCCGCGCTGGATCGATGCGCAAGCTGGGACGGGCTCCACCTCTTCAGGTGTATCGCGCCTCACGAGGTGCGGTACACGCCGCCAACACCTTGTGCTGTTGCAAGAGCTGTTGCGCCTGGAAGCATCTTGCAACCTTGATAGACGATAGATCGTCATCGTCGACAGCTGGCAGCACGATGTTGAGGTCCTTAGCTAAAGCCAGCAACCTCTCGAGGGCCAGTGAGTCGACTCCGTCGTGGTCCTTCTTTGGAAAGGCAACCTTCGCTAGCACCAAAAGTGCGCTACGGAAGAAGAGGGGCATCTTGGTTTCCCCTTTTCTTCGCGTAGTGAACCTGTGGCGCATGTTCGATGGCGGCTCGTAAATTGCCACCATCTGGTCAAAGGCTTGAGTCAGCATGGCCCTCTCCGACGGCGAGATGGTGAGAAACGCCGCCAGGGCGTTGTCATCAAGGGCGGCGGGCAGTGCTCTCAGTGCCTCCGCCTCCATCCACCCTGCCAAATCGGCTTTCGTCAGGAACCACCGCTTGAAGGCCACCCAGTCGCCTCCGGTGGCTGTAAATTCTTTCACGAAAGGCAGTGATCGCTGGAGAGATGGAACGTCCACATGCAATTTCGACGCATCTTGGGATTTGGAGGGCTCCGCGCTCCGATCTTCTGACAAGATGGCAGCCTCTAGCGCGGGCTGCGCTACCAAGGTTCCCGCTTGGCGAGAAATGGCGGCGGAAACTTTATTTCTGCGTGGCTCCGCTGCACCTCCGTCCACCGCTGGCTCCTCAGGGTGGAGTTCAGCGACGATGGACGTCGAGGCTTGGAGGAGTTCCGCCAGGCGGGGAGTGTGCCGGATGGCACACGCACAGTTCGCTGTGCCGCCGACAGCACCTCGCCTCCCTCCTCCAGGGTCGCCATCCCCGGGGCTGTTTGAGGGATGAGGTCTTCATCTTCGTTGTCTGACATCCTGGTACGTAGTCTGCGTCGCATATTCATGACCTAAGATTTCTAACTTTACTAGAGAATGTTTGGCCACTTCCGACACCAGTTCAAGTGAGTTCAACTGAGTCGCAGACGCACTTCTTGGAGGCAACACATTTATTAAAACCAACACACAGAGTACTACCCCTTCACACATTAACAACCTAGGGTGGTGGACCACCAGGCTAACTGCGCTAATTACACTGGAATTATCTTCGACGGACCGGACTCTGGCCCGGGTTCAGGTCCACGTGTTGTTGACTATTGTCGGACGTAGAACGTAGAATGTAGATTCTTCAGGATGAATAATAGCAGCCGGTCCTGCTCGGGGACCCAGCTTATATCCTCTGTGGCAGGGCTGGCTCCACCCTTCGCGATGACCACCTTCTAGAATCCTCTAGCAGGTTCTCGACCCTGACAATGACCACCCCTAGCCCCCACCTGGGGCCCCTGTGTAGACTTTGCTGGTAACGTGTCCTTCGGGCTCAACCAGAGTGCCATGGCCCTTGGTAACCCCATTCCCATGTCCGGCACTCTCATACCCTATCCTGTAGGGGTCGGTACTGCACGCAGAGCGTGGTGCCACTCAGCACTGGTAGACAGCGCTCACCGAGCCCCTCTAGGGCCGGTACTGCACTCACATATACGTGGTGCCCGCAATGGCAATACATCGCACGCCGTGCCTCTCTAGAGCCGGCATTACACAGTGACATCCGCAATGTCACTCACATACACAAACTAGTGAGCATGCGCTGTACATCTGGACTTTTTTATAACAATAGTAGCAAATGATACAACCGTGACAATAAAACGATTGCCAGCTTGCATTTTGGTTTTTGCACGTGAAAACTAATTATGAAAACAAGAATTATAATGTTTTGTTGCCAACACCACCATTACAAAACTGTACGAGATGGATTTTAGGACACCATGTGGTACAATATGACAAAGTAATTATCAAAATATTAATAGGTAGAATTTGGACATGAAATGGCAGTGCAGAGATCAATTCACTGCACCATGAATATTTCATCTCAGTTCAACTTTCAGCCATAGCTTACAAGAATCACGAGTGATATCTGAACCGGTCCTGGCCCCACCAATTCACTAGTCTGTACTGACTGGCGTCTTGAAGTAATGTTCAAACAACCACCAAAAACTGACATGATGTAGGGAGGCTTTTATCCAGCATTGTATTAAAAAGGGGACTGTATATTTTAGCATTCTACATATTTCTGAATTTTTTCCTGAAAGGTACTGACAGCATATTGAGAGGTAAAATAAATGAAAGGCTATTTGGTGAAATTGCACGAATCCTGAAGCCAGCACTTACCAAGTGCCTCTTTATTATGTCTGACTCTTGATCACAGAAAATTACTATGCCCACTGGCCAGAATAAGCTATAATAAAGTCCTAAATCTTTACCAACAAAACTCTCTCTGCTTTTATAATGATGACCGTCTGTCGAGGTTATTTAAAGATGTGCCGTGATTCACGAATGCAGGGTATTGTACAGATAGCATATAAAAGTACTTGAAGAATCCTGTGGAAATCACGAGTTAGTTTTTTCATTTCTTTGGGTATATGTATAGTTTGGAAATATACTTATTTGCCCAAATGTATTCTTATAGAACGCAGGTAATTATAACTTTATCACTAGCAATGTTGGTATAAACACAATATGATTGTGCTCAATGAACTAAAATTCCAATACACTTCATGAGAACATAAACAAACTAAATTTGGCAAGAAACATAAATACAAATGTTTTTACAATATTACATGACTAGCATTTCAAAGAATAAATTCATATGAAAAACACAAATGTGGAAAGTTTATTTATCTATATATATAAAATCGCAAATCTGTCTGTCTGTCTGTGTGTCGCCGGACCATACGCAGTTTCATTGGACGGCGGTTGCCCCTGGCAACGGGTAGCGACGCATTCGCTGCGGGGTGGACGCCATTTTTAATTCCCGTTAAAAATATGCGCACGCATTAACACGCGACTCTGAGGTAAATTCATCAAAGTTTCACGTCCTCTTCACTCCCCCCCACCACAATGTGTGCAATTACTATTATAGGGTCGGTAGATTATAAAATTATATCGATTAGACAGTATTATTGTAGCGCGGGGGGGGGGGGGGTAACGGCCCCGGTACCCAGCCTCAGCCGAGTGGGCAATCTAGGCGAGGCCGGAGGCTCTGCACGGTACTAGGCCTCGACACCCCACCACACTATAGGCTGTACATATTACTGCACAGCGGCCGAGGAGATCGTGCCGGGGGGGGGGGGCAGGGGTAGCAGCCCATCTGTGTATATATGTAAGGTTATTAAGAAATATATTTTTCACCCGGGCAACGCCGGGTACTTATGCTAGTCATATATAAATATTGCATTAGCTTTGAGTGTTAAGCTCAAGGGAGCCAATGCCTTTGGCACCACCACAAGCCATACCCTCGGGGTATTGAACTATAAAAAAAAATACTATGGAGATATCCCAAACGGCACAGCTTTCCAACAGATTAAATTATGCAAATAATTGTATACAAAATGCAAGTTAAACCCTTTAGGATGCTGTGATTCCCTTCGTCACAGGGATTTCAAATGCACTTTAGCTGTGGACATGGAAATGCTCACTTTTTGCCACACTGCTGTCAACGCGTATTTACAGTACATAACTGCTAAAGTGACGTCGGTGGCAGTCTTTGTATTAATTCCATCACACCAAGTCACGATTGTCAAAATATATCCAAGGTCATCGGAACAAGAAGCATCTCCACAGGCATATACCAAAACAGAGAATCATAAATTACTACAATCACAATTTTTCAAAATAATTAATATTTACATAATTGTCATTATCATCGGCCATTGTCAATCCACTGCTGGCTGAATGCCATACCATTAGGATCCAATATGGTCCGGCGATGCCACAATCCCACCTACTTCTTCAAATTAACCGATTGTATCACTCCATCTCCATAGTGAATGTCCTGTCATGTCTAAGCAGCCTACATTCATAATATAAAAAATGAAAATGTACGTCCGATTTAATTGTCGTAATTAATAGCCTCATAAAATAAATGTATGGTGTGAAAACGCTAAATAATAACTGGGAATTCTAGCTTTCTAGTCATGGCAGAATGACAATGAGTTAAAATAAAATACCATTTGGTTGTTGCAATTATAAAAGCTATTTTCCTTGCATACATTAATTATCTTTTGTAAAATATTGTATCATATACGCTATATATGTAAATATGTATTCATTTCGCCCCGTACTGAGCCAACCTAGCTAATTGGAGTGATAACTTAAATTGTACGCCAAACAAAATATGAGTGAGTTTATCCACAAATTTGTTTACCAGATTGCCAGTAAAATCTCTCAGAGAAGTAATTTAAACAATGAGAAAGTTCTTAAAATCCCCCACCTTTACCCATACAAGGTTTACCACAGTTAGTTGGTCAAATTTAAAGTGTATTTAGTTTAAACGTGTGAGAACCCAAGAGAGCATGAAGGTCTCCATTGACAAGAGTGACCTGGGGCATGTCAGTCAGCAGAGGTAATTATATTATATTATTGCATATGGCAATATTTTCAGCAGCGTGTTGTCCTTCTCATGTACCTTCAATTA
Organism: Lampetra fluviatilis; assembly: GCF_964198595.1. Taxonomy (NCBI): domain Eukaryota; kingdom Metazoa; phylum Chordata; class Hyperoartia; order Petromyzontiformes; family Petromyzontidae; genus Lampetra; species Lampetra fluviatilis. The sequence continues at coordinate 9,271,993 of NC_136278.1, read as the reverse complement.
ACACGCTTGACTACATATGGCGCGAAAGAAGTTAAACATAACATTAAATGTTCAGGTGGAAAGCACTTTGTGGTGGTTTTAGAAAGATTTGTTTAAAATCTCAAGTCATGGAAATATGCCTCCAATAAAGTTAGGTCAGCTGTTCGAGCATTGACATTGTCCTCAAGTTTTGTTGTCCTATGCAGCAAGGGTTATGTTATCTGCAATTAGTAAATGTGCAAGATTATGTACATGACAGGCCACTTATGTTAATTAGTGACGGTGCAAGTACAGAGCATTGAGTGGGGCTCTTATTCATAATTATCTTGCGGTGGTATTTACCAACGAGGTGTAACCTGAACGTGATCGTTGCTGAGCATCGCATCGATTAGGTGTACAGTAGAATGGCATCTGATTAATTTAGCCTCACTTCAGGAGCGGGCCACGCTGCCAAAAAGTGTCAGAGGCAGCAGACAGGTCAATCATTTTTGTGCCAGTTTTGTGTTGATGCTAGAGACCAGTTGCAATGAGGGTGGTGAAGGCAACGATCTGTTCACAGCAGCTATGCTCATTTCAAAACCCGGCTTGTTCGGGAGGCAGTTAGGGGTCAATAATAGGGGAAAGTCTGACAAGCATGGTGCAATTCCGTTCATTTTTAGGTGGAAGACATGATGGATATACAGTATAGCCAGGGTGCAAGTCTTGCGGCTTTATGCGTTTCAGAATGGTGATGGCTTTAGCTTTCTTCCATTCTTTTTGGATTTTGTCTGTATGACGTTGAAGAGATTGGCGAGGCATTGTTGTTCATATAGTGTGAGGTTCTATAGGAACTCATGACACAGGCCATCATATCGCAGTGCCTTGTTGGACTTTGTTGCCCTGAGGTATGCTACCAAATCAGTGACAGTGCATGGTCTTGTTAGATCTGTTGCTTGTGGTAAGTGATTCATGAGGATGGTGAATTGTTTCCAGACTGCTCTTTTGGTGAACTTTGTACAGAATGGTATTTGGGAAGCCACAGCGTTCGCTGTAGTTTTTTGTGGTGGTGCTCTGTTCGTTTTAAGACACCTGGGTTCTAGATGAGCTGCTACACTTTACTGCTGTAATGAGTCAAGTCCAAGTCTACAATGATGTCTTCCCAACGTGCAGAGTTCAGGGGCCCCCAATCGAGTGGTGCCCTCATCATGGCCATCAGTTCTGATCTTTTTCAAGAGTTGTTCTGTTTCTGGTTGCCAACATGGGGTATCACTCTTCCGATAATTACCCTCAAGATTATGGGGTTTTTGCGGCAGACGTCAATTTTTTTTACGAAGATATAAACGTTTTCAGACTTTGGCTTTCAATTGGGCTTTGGTTTCCTTTTCACAGCCAGGCCAATTGGTCTTCCGACAGTTCCAACATGGCCATGGTTTTGAGTTTATGACCGGCATCTGTAATCCAATGTGCATCTGTGTTGGCAATTCGTCGCTGTCCTTTTTCCAATCGAGCTGAGTGAAGTGTGCCTGGTTGGTTAGGGTCATATACAGAGGTGTGGACTCGAGTCATGTGACTTGGACTCGAGTCAGACTCGAGTCATGAATTTGATGACTTGCGACTCGACTTGGACTTGCATAACAATGACTTTGTCCCCACCTATGAGATGTGGACTCGAGTCATGTGACTTGGACTCGAGTCAGACTCGAGTCATGAATTTGATGACTTGCGACTCGACTTGGACTTGCATAACAATGACTTTGTCCCACCTCTGGTCATATATACGGAATGCGTCTTGTGTCGATGACCATTCCTCGAGCTTCTCTCCATCTTTGTCACTTTCTGAGTAGTCCTTTTGTGTGTGGTGGCTGTCGAAGTCACCTGCATTATACACCCGAGTGGCTCACTGCCAGAAGTGGTGGATTATATACATTGATGACCATCACATGACCAATTGTGACAGTTATTGTCGATTTGCTGTCACTTGTGGTGGTGGGCCTGAAAACATAGTCCTTTAGGCCTTACCAGTTGAATGTGACGAGGCCATGTTGAGGGTGGTAAATGGCAGCAACAAGGGGGCAATGATGCAATGTATGATCCCAATTGAGTAATTTGTGGGTAATTTTATAACGTGAAAAATGTAGACCCCGACTCCGAGAAACAATGGCCTTCTTGTGCAGATATTTAACATTCACTATGAAACAGATAGCGCATATTAATATGGTTGTTACACTCACAGTAATAATCAGGGTGGCCATTGGATTTGAACCATGAACCTCTGCAACAAGCAATGAAGATGCTACTACTCAGTCATGTGAACACCCACGTCACCGATTGGCAGATCACGTGGGGAGGTGAAGTATGGGTATTCCCACCTCTTCCAAGATATCTGTAAAGTACAGATGAGTAGACCAAATAATCTATAGAGGGCCATCTAGCAGTGGCCCTTCTGCCAGCAGTGCTGTGAGCTAGTTAATTCAGGGCTGCACCTCTATATTTTAAACATGTCAACATGAATGTTCCCATTCAGCTGGGCACCAAAATGTGAATGTTCAGGTCAGATATAAAAAAAAAAAGAATTACATTCAATATGTGCTCAACAAAATGTAACCACACAAAACATTTCAAGAACCCATGACCCTTTTATTCCCAGGTTCCATGACTGGCTCCAAGCACTCACTAACCCACAAAAGAGTACATATTGGTTTCAAATAAAAATGTACATCATAAAAATAATTAAGACATTCATTATGAGCTGCCTTGCCTATGTAAACCTTCAATATCCCTGGAAACATTCATTTTTAAATGCATGTGCAGAATACAAAAAGTATACATAATTTTTCAGTCTATTAATTATAATCTATGCATTTCCTATGAAGTCAGCACAATATTGTTTGCACTCAGGAGATTATTAATTAACCATATTCAATTGCAGCCTTCTGTAAATCGACTCCTTGATGAAGGCCTCCCCATGTCATGTCAGTTCATGGAGTTGCATGATCATACCTCACCATGTTAGTTACAGTCAGTTAAGGGGATTAGGGTAGACGAGGACCGTTTTAAATATCATCTCTGTTGATGTTAGCCATGGCCAGATTCCAAGCGTCTGCACTAATCACTATGCCACTAACCTATCCAGTTGATAATGAGTACCTTAAAATGTAATATTATCAAGCGTTTTCGTCAATATAATGTATTTGTTTTGTTATCTTAAGAGTATACTAATTTTAAATAGTGTGCTTCGCTACATAGTGAAACTCCCTGTTGCTTTTAAGAGGATTAGTTAAAGAGGGGATGAATATAAAGTTGCGCGTGAGTAATATGATTATGGAAAAACAAATGAAAAATTTAGCATATTTGGTGGAACACTAATCCTTTTGTGTTTAAACACTCTCTTGCGTGCTTAACATCATTAAAACCTGGTCTCAAACTCCAGGTCATTGTCCTATTCTGTGCTGAAATGTTAAGCATTATTTTTCCGTGTTACTTTTAATACTGTCTAACACGTTTTCAATACAAATTAAAACTAAAAAAAGATAAGGGCTCTGGTTTTTTTCCATCTCACCTTAACATTCTTGAATAGAACATGATGCTTTTCAATGGAGGATACATATAACTGCCTTTTTAATTGCTGAAAATCACTGTTTGCGGCTATAATTCAAGATTGAAATCACGATACCAACACATATGAGTGCCGAGTTTTATTGGCCCTCCGAGGCTGGAACTAATTTCATTCTAGCTTTTAAAAGATAAATGTATGCATTCATTTCAAGGGTGAGACCAGTAGATATCAGCCTGAAAATATAAACCACAATGGATTGCTGTAAAACTTAAAATCGACTTCCTTCGCCCTTTATACCAAGAGACAGGAAGTTAATACTTTATACAATACTCTTTGGTTCTTTCGGTAAAGTCACGTAAGTATGATACAAATAAAAGCGAGTTAATGGACACTGGCTGCATAGTAAGAAACACTGTTTCCATGAATGGCACTGTGACAGTCTGAAATAAATTCGAATCATTTTCAATGCGGATTTCAATGTCATTGAAATACCTTTAACAGTAACAGTTCACAATCTGACAATAAATACAATCAATTTAAATATATTAAACGCCAATTAGATGTAATTACTCGTAATTGCTACATATTTGGATTCAATTAACTTAAATGTATTTCAGAATGTGTGGCTTTTAACCTAAATGTTTTGAGTGCAATTGTCAAGTTGATGTCCGCACATTAACGCCACACAATTTGGACCTTTTTTTGGGTGATAGCAGCATATGCAATCATTCATAACCCGCCTGTGAGTTGTAAATGTTAACAACTGAGACAATATTTATGTTGAGGATTATGCACAATAAACCATTATGCACAGATAATGTGCAGTAGCTCAACTCGTCTGCCAGGTTAATTAAGTGAAGGGATAACCTTTATGTTTTCTAAACAAAGTGCATTATAGTTCAAAGAATGGTTCAATTTATTTGCACCTTAATTAGTTTCTTAATGGATACTGTGATCACAGCTGTAAATTAGGTACCTTCCATTAGCCATTCAATGTAAGACTGCATGCTCATACTGATCGACAATGCATCACGTGACAAAGAGGTGATTCCATGGCATTAGGCACAAACGTTGGAGAGTTCGTGCCGCTGGGCATTACAATAAATTGTGGTGCAGACCTGTTTGTGCGCCTTTTTTATTGTAATGCCACTTAAAATGGCCGCACATACATTGTCATGATTAGATTAGCATAATTACCATTTGGTCAGAAATATTAATAACAAATGTTAAAAAGAGTTCAAACTACAATTCGGTGCCAATTTCTGCATTTAAAATACGGGACAATTTCAGGGAATTGGTAGTGCATTTTACATTGAAATTTCAGATTTCCAGGACATAACAGTTTTGCATCTAAATGTTAAACATGCTGTCATTTCTATAGATAGAGCATTATAGACCAACATTAAATTAAACGGGAATGATCTTGCTACTCATTGTACATTGGAAATGCATTGACATTATCGACGAAATAACCTTTAACTTATTTCAGATACGAGCTGTGGCCTAAATAATTGAGTTTACTTAATCCAGTCAAGACTGTTTTAAGAAAACTACCAGGTATTATTTTGTTAGTATTATAGAAAGTACTGTAACATATAGAAATGCACACCAGCGTTTGGTAAGCAAATGCAAATAGAAAAGGACTACCATACAAAATATATAGCATGCCTATGATGACCGCAAAGAATAAGAATTTAAAATACAAAGCTGACGCAAAACTGCATGCATTGTTGGTGGATCTTGTCAAGGAAATTTAAATAAATGTACACATTCATAATTTAGTTCAGTTATATATTTACAATTGCGAGTGTCGCACTGATATTTCCACCAAATTTATGAATTTACATGCCATTCAAAACTATTGTCACACAGCAATCTTAGAAAACACAAATCTAATTATCTTAGTATCTAAATTTGACAAGTTTTATTGAATTAGGATTAAACTATTTTATTGAGATTTATTTAGTTTCAAATGTTATTTTGCAGGCACACAAATTAGCAGTTAAAAAAATGTTAAATATGGCATATGCTAAGACGAAGGGGAAAAATATAAATTTTTGTAAATCAACCTGACTACCCATAATAACTGGGCCCTGCTCAACAGGTTCCAAGCAGGCCAAAACCCATGTGGAGATATAAAGCCTGCACAGATGGGACTGAGACGACAACGCTGAACTGGCGATGCAAGACAGACGATGAGGCCACACATTGTTGAAGACTGTCCGCTAACCGAGTCTAGTGACGGTCTGAAAATTACGACGACAAAACCACCACCGCATTCTGATGAAGCCGATGCCTGGCACACGTTTACTATAAGACTCCCAAATCACCAGGTCATGAGTTCAAGTCCTGGCCAGGATGCGCTCAGCACATTGTAACTTTTTGGACTGGTAAAATAAGCTGAACCTGGTGGACGCCACATTGTGGTAAGTCAACAGCAGTTTGTCCTATGCAGAGACTGCGTCTTTGCCATCGGAATGTGTCATGTTCAACGTTAGCAGCTCAGGTGCTTCTAAAGAGATTGCCATTACCCATTTATTACACTATGTAACACAATTTTTCTTCCTGGGTGGTAAGTGTTATTTCGTAATTGCTTATGCCTAAAAAGTATAGAAAATGGCTATTATTCCCCACGAACTTTTGTGACCAAGAAAGTGATATTTAGAAATGTACCTATTTTCAATAAGAAACACGGGCGAATTTGTGTATTTTCGTTCACATAAAGTCAGAAAAAACAACATATGAATCAAATTTAACATGTATTTATACTACAGTAATGCAAAAATGACTAAAAACGATTTAGAAGTGAGTAGTTTTTCGAGATTTACGATTATACTGTAAATCACTTTCACGAATCAGCCCCCAAATGCAGTTTCCCATCATGCTCTCGTTATACTGTCCTTGGTAGTGGCGTTCAAAGTCCGGTATATCCTGGTGGAAGCGCTCGCCTTGCTCCTCCGAATATGCTCCCATGTCCTCCTTGAATTTATCAAGATGAGCATCGAGGATATGGACTTTAAGGGACATCCTACAGCCCATTGTGCCGTAGTTCTTCACCAGAGCCTCAACCAGCTCCACATATTTTTCGACCTTGTGATTGCCCAGGAAGCCACGAACCACTGCGACAAAGCTGTCCAAAGCCGCTTTTTCCTTACTAGTGAGCTTCTTGGGGAATTCATTGCACTCCAGGATCTTCTTTACCTGTGGTCCGATGAAGACACCGGCTTTGACCTTTGCCTCAGACAGCTTAGGAAAGAAGTCATGAAGGTACTTGAAGGCTGCCGACACCTTATCTACAGCTCTGACAAATTGTTTCATACGGCCCAATTTGATGTGCAGTGGTTGTATCAGCACCTTCCTGGGGTCCACAAGTGGCTCCCACTTGATGTTGTTCTTCCCCACCAAGAACTCAGTCCGCTGTGGCCAGTCTCACCTGTGCTAGTGAGCCTTGGTGTCCCTGCTGTCTCAAAGGCAAAGATAGCAGGGAAACTTGGTAAAACCACCTTGGAGACCCATCTAGAATGCCACCATTTTGAAGTCTTCGATGACCTCCCAGTCGTACTCATCATATTTCAATCCTCTTTGAGGTGCACCGAGTGAGCCAGGGGAAGAGATGGGTACTTGTTACCATTATGGAGCAGCACGGCTTTGAGGCTCCTGGACTGCTTCTCCACCACCGACTGGAACATGTTTAGAAAGGCAGCCACCTACAACAACACTGTAGACCTCCAGGAGTACACGGAGACCGTCACTTCCTACATGAGAAAGTGCATGGAGGATGTCACGGTCACCAGAACCATCTCCATTCGGGCCAACCAGAAGCCATGGCTGACAGGGGAAGTCCATAGGCTCCTGAGGGCTCGGAACGCCGCCTTCAAAGCTGGCGAGGAGATGGGCCTGAAGACAGCCAGGGCCAACCTGTCGCGAGGCATCAGATTGGCCAAGAGGCAGTACTCCAGGAGGATCGCCGACCGCTTCAATGACAGCAGAGACACCCGGAACCTGTGGCGAGGGATGCAGACCATCACGGACTATAAACCCTCTCCGCAGACCTGTGACAGCTCCACCTCTCTGCTGAACCAGCTGAAGGATTTCTTCGCTCGCTTTGAGGCAGACAACAGCACCCCAGCACAGAAGACTCCACCACCTCCCGGCGACCAGGTGCTGACGCTATCCCCAGATAGCGTGAGGGGATCCCTCAGAAGGACGAACCCAAGGAAAGCCCAGGGCCCTGACAACATTCCGGGTCGTGCCCTGAGAGACTGTGCGGAGGAGCTCACAGATGTCTTCACCGACATCTTTAACACCTCGCTGAGACAGGCTGTTGTACCTACGTGCCTCAAAGCTACCACCATCATCCCGGTCCCGAAGAAGTCATCACCCTCCTGCAACAATGACTACGGCCCGGTCGCACTCACTCCAATCCTTATGAAGTGCTTCGAGCGGCTAGTCCTACAACACATCAAGTCTGTCCTTACCCCCGCCCTGGACCCTTTCCAGTTTGCGTATCGGTCTAACCGCTCGACCGATGACGCCATCTCCGCTACCCTCCACTCAGCTCTCACCCATCTGGAGACTAAAGACTCCTACGTCAGAATGCTGTTCATCGACTTTAGCTCAGCATTCAACACAATCATCCCCCAGCAGCTCATCCACAAACTAGACCACCTGGGGCTCAACACCTCCCTGTGCAACTGGCTGTTGGACTTCCTGACAGGGAGACCACAGGCAGTTCGAGTTGGCAGCAACACCTCCGGCACCATCACACTGAACACAGGGGTCCCCCAAGGATGTGTGCTGAGCCCCCTCCTCTTCACTTTGCTGACCCACGACTGCACACCATCATTCAGCTCCAACCTCTTCATTAAGTTTGCGGATGACACAACTGTGGTGGGTGCCATCAAAAACGGGGATGAGACAAACTACAGGAGTGAGGTGAGCAGGCTGGCCACGTGGTGCAAGGACAACAATCTCCACTTGAATGTTGAGAAGACGAAGGAGATTGTTGTGGACTTCAGGAGAGTGCACACCCAGCATACTCCGCTAACCATCAACGGTGCTGCAGTGGAGAGGGTGAGATGCACCAAGTTCCTGGGTGTGCACATCTCTGAAGACCTGTCGTGGAGTCACAACACTGCATCACTGGCCAAAAAAGCCCAACAGCGCCTGTACTTTCTCCGCAAACTGAGAAGAGCAGGAGCCCCGCCCCCCATCATGCACACCTTCTACAGAGGCACCGTTGAGAGCATCTTTACGAGCTGCATCACCGTGTGGTACGGCACCTGCACCGTGTCCTGCCGCAAGACTCTGCAGTGCATAGTGAGAGCAGCTGAGAGGATCATTGGTGTCTCTCTCCCCCCTCTTCTGGACATTTATAACACCCGCATCACCAGCAAAGCAATCAAGATTGCAGGTGATCCCACCCACCCATCTCACAGCCTCTTCAGCTTGCTGCTGTCAGGGAGGAGATTGCGGAGTCTTCGGGCCAAGACCAGCAGGCTCAAAGACAGTTTCTTTCACCAGGCTGTCAGGAGACTCAACTCCCTCCCTGCTCTACCATCACTCCCCCCCTCTGCCCACCCTCCCCCCTTTGCCCCCTGACCCCAACCCCCACACACACATTCACTCGTACATCCTGATCTCTGGACTGCACATTGCACTACATCGCACTACCACACCGGTTTAAATATCTTATTTCTTTAAATATTTTATTTAAATAATATTTAACATTTTATAATTCTTGACTGTTGTTTATTTTAAGTCTATTACATTTTTGATTATTTATCTTGTGTTGATCGCCGATTGTTTATTGTTTATTTATGTCTGTTAATTGTGATTCATTTTTTAATTGCTTGGTTGCACCGTGGGACCAAGAGAGAGGACTGTAATTTCATCTGTGTTGTATGTCATGCATGTAACACACTTGACAATAAAGTGACTTTTGACTTTTTTTTTTGATGAGTTGTCAATGAAGAGGCACCACTCATTCTGGTTACAGGCGATTCCGATTGCCTCGAACAGACTGGTCAGATTGTGGCAGAAGCAGAGCCCATCTTGATGGGTGAAGAAGTTGCACAAAGGTTGGTGATGCTTCCTCTGATCTACAACTTGCACACTTTCATCCAACAAGTTCCACTGCTTGAACCTAGACATCAAAAGCTCGGCATTGGACTTGGTGAGACCAAGATCTCTAATCAAGTCGTTGAGGTCTTTTTGGTTGTGGTAGTATGGGTTTCTCTCCTCAGCTCCACCTGAAATTGTCATCTGGATCTACGTCTTACTCGCTCTCTGACTAGCTGCTCTCTTCTAAAGACAGCCGCTCTCTCTCCGGAGGAGTGGGTATGGGGAGATCATGGCAGTGTGGCACCGGGGCGATGGATGAAGGAAGGTCCAGATACATGATAGCAGGTGCATTCTTCTTCTTGGTTCTTTCGGTAAAGTCACGTAGAAGGTAAATAATAAAATAAACATTTTTTACATAATAAAATGAAATTATCACGTTTCGGCCACAATGCAAGCAGCCATCATCAGGTGAAGAACAACAGGTCTGTCGGAAAGACAGCGTCTGAATGAACACCACCAAGCTTGGCAGCGTATATTTAAGCTGGGTTTAGAGGAAGGGCGCCTTGACAAAGGAATTTGCATATCAACAGAGGAATTTAGCATATTTATGGAAAATGCAGATATGGGGTCTGAAAGTCACCGTAAACGTGAACACAATCAGTTAAGATCCAAAATGGTTTAATACATCCTTCCAATGATTGCTGAGCCAGAATCCATCTTCTCGGTTGAAATTGTCTCTGTGTTTGTATATGTGGATCGCCTCATGAACGAATCTCTCATGATAGCCAGATGGCTTGCAGAGAACCTCTGTCTTGGAGAAGGTGCATTCTTGCCAGTCCAACGTTTGGAAGGGTCCACCATGCAGAAGTAGCAGTTGCTTGAGTGGTCAGTGGGTTCCCACCAAATTCTCTGGATAGCAAACTTCATGGCTCTCTTTTCCCCTCTGTACCATCCTACAAAAATACATTTATTTCACCCATGACGAATGTGTAAGATATTCTCGCAACAACTGTCCATCTTACCTTCCCGAGTTTTTTTGCATTGCTCGCAGGTGAAATGAGGTGCCCAGGCTTTGTTTGGATCCCTGACAGGCATGCCGAAATAGGCCTTGTAGGCCCCACACATCTTAGCAGATGCTTCCACAGAGTACTTTTTTGCTCTTGTCTTGATAAATTGGCCGCAGACATAGCAAAATGCGTCTGCCGGATGCTTGTAGCCTCTTCATGCCATCTTAGAAAAATGAAAATATGTATCCACTTAGGCAGCTGGAACTAAACTGAACTGGTGGGCTTAAGGCCCTTGTATTTACACTACTATTTATATTACTGGAAAGTTCTAGAATGTTCTAGAAGTTACTCCATGTTTACTCAGCACTGAATCTATCTGGAATGTTGTGGAAAATAGATACATTTCAAAATATCACTGTCCTGGTCACATAAGCAAAGTATGTTGGGAATAATAGCAATTTTATGTACTTTTTAGGCATAAGCAATTAGGAAAGAATACCCAGGAACAAAAAAAAAATACAAAAATTGTTACAGTGTTATTTGACCATATGGATGCACTCATTTGCAACCTCACCTCAAAGAATTAGTTCAACTATCAACAGTAAAAATTGGTAACGAACAAAGTATATGCTAGTCTAGAAAGCAATCAACACTATTTCATGTTATATATTTAACGACTACATTTTATTCATAAGAGGTTTGTTGGGTTAGATCGTGTAAATATATAAATGTATCGTTAAAACTGACTACATTTTACACTCATTACAGTGTATGTAAAGCCTCGTTTATGATACAATAAGTCATAGATATTTGTACTGTTGTGAGGGAGGATTCAAAATTACATTTTGGCAAAACCTCATGATTTTTACTCACTGTGAAGGTAGGATGAGCCAGTGATCTTTTTACGATCGGTGTAATGAGTTTTCTGGCTAAAGGCCAAATTAATTATTTTTAATAGCGGATAGGGGAGAGTGGAGGCCATGTTGAGAAAATGAGACGTGCCAAAGATAGCCGCGGTGAGCAGTCTGTGAAGAAGGCCCTTTGCCCCTAATGGCCCCCATAAGAACACCTCCCATTTGTATCAACTTGCCACAAAAACTAACCTTTGATTGAAAGTAATCACTGTACTTCCGCGGTCATAGTTTTTACAATGGGAGCGACCAGGAAAATCAACAAAAGGTCCTAAAGGAAATGCACTAAAGTAATATAACACAAAATAAAAAAACACACAAAGCCTTATGGGTTTCTGTGGAAGTATGCTATATACATACAAATTGTATAACCCAGCAAAAATTTGGCAATCTCATCAAAACCCAAACGCTTGAGTTAGGGTTGGTCAGCCTTTGCATAATAGAAAATGATATTAACACACAACACCCTCCATAAAAATGTAATATGCTGTAGCAATCTTCAGTATAACACAGACACTATAACCCCATTGTCTTGGCTAGACTGCCAAGGCAAAACAAATGTTGATACAGTAGTAGTATAATAGTCTGAGTAAACTCATTGGCTAATTTCTCAAGTGTTCCATTTAAAGTTGGACACAAATCAAACACTACAAATACATTTCAGTCGAACCAGAGGAATAAGCAACAAGCTAAAACACAGTCAAAAATATGCATGGATCAATTTACGCAATACGTAGAGAACGCCTGTATCCGTTTAATCAAAGTAAACTAGATCTTCTAGGAATTTTCAGGGTGGCTCAATTGGGGAAAAGTCAATCTAGGAGATTACTTCAAAACTAATCATCATTCGCAAATCGAGGACTGATGAGGTCTCTCAACCATGAAAATACTGCGAGGCCTTCTGCAAGCGGCAACCCATCACAGCCACTCGATAGCTCTCATGTCACATCACTTCCTGGGTCGCTGACATCAGCCCCCCTTGGTTTAGGTGTGTGCAGAAAAAGGGACTCGTGCATTGAGCACCATAAACTGTGGGTACCCAGACTCCTCGGTCAATCCATCGATCATTAAAATTAATTGGTTGCCGCATTGAGCAGCGTCTCTCACACACACTCCTACACCAAGCGGTGGAGGTGGCAGTGTTAGAGCTACATTTGTTGTGTTCACGCTACAGTGCAAGCCACGGTGCTATAATCAATTTGCGCAAAAATTATGGGCGCATTTGTCACTAGTGTTTCCGCCACTTATTTATCAGTAGGAATGACCGTTTAAGCAGCACTACAGCTGATTGTGTTTTTTTACACTTTATATAAGCATCTAGCACTTTGAACCCCAATATAAACCCCTTCAGCCCTTCATTAATGCAGGGCTGTCCTTCAGTCACCCTTTACCATGCACTAGGCCTGCCCATGATGTTTGCAACGTTGAGGACTTGGGCAGGCTGCAAGGCTATGCCCCGTGCTCTTCGTGTCAAAATAAAAATGCTTACAATTAAACATTTCTAAAGCATTCTTGGCAATTGGGAGTTATCACAATACTGTAGTGTTTGACATAGGCGTCCTGTGCATATTAGTCCCTAAAAAATAATTTTACTTCGATCCTGTAACCAATTACACGATAGCTTGAGACAGCAGGCTTATTTTCGAACAAGTGCACTTGTATTTTTAGCCGTAGGTTAATCAGTTCCTAACCGTGCTTGTGATCTATGCAGTACAGGAAATTGTGTGGGGTGTTTACAATGCAACCAAAGAATATTCCTCAAAACGTTCATCTGAACATATGCAGATACTGCATTCTCTCTGGGATTGTTTGACAATCACGTTTGATCAGATACAATTTAGAGCGTGTTTTTGTCATATGCAGACCATTTTGTCAATTCACAGGACACTTGGATTAATTTAATTTATGATGCATTTAGGACAAACCCTTTACTATGCACTGTTTGATTTTCATTTTAAAGCATTACAATTTATTTATTCAACAATTTATCAAAACTGCTTTCCCAGTTTCCCTAATGTCTTTGACTTCCGTGCGTCGAAATGCACTCGTGCTGTTCACCCACAGCTTCGCAGCGTTTTCCTAACGTCTACTCAAGCAAAGATGCAGGAGTAATTTTGCAAACATTACCAAACATGACACTTAACTGCATTACTACATCACATTCTAATACCCATGGTCTTCACTCTAACGAGAACACAGCGTGCATAAAAACATATATCCAGCTGAATAATACAACTAATTTACTTGTGTCACTATTAAAAGCACTAATAATATATCAGGTGCTCTGCGTTTAGTCAATATACACCATTTGACTCGCAAAACACACAATTTATGTCCGTGTGCCGATATTACCTAGAAAAGTCATACCAGTACATGTAGACATAGCACTCTTTAGTGGGGGTAAAATGCAAGATACATAATCTGCCATTTTATTCTGTGCACCTAAATGTACGTATTCGGGTGTTTTGGTATTTGAGGTCAAAAGTGACGTCCAACAGACAAGGAAACCAGCAACATTATTAAATTTACCTATTTTTATATTATTTAATTACCAGGTTGATGAATGGATAGCTGGACAGAAAAAATATAAAAATGACCTCCAGGATGGATGGGATTCATGACTAGATGCACAGGTGAATAATTGAAAGAATGAAGAAAACTGGATGGACATATGACAAATGAGTGGATAGACTGAGACTGAGAGGAAGACTAATTTCAAGGGCAAGAGGTGGATTGATAGGTGGTACATTACTTACAATCGCTGGATTGTATGGTTGTACACGTGTGGATTAAGGAGCGAGATATGTTTTATTAATTGTTACCAACTGCCTACACTTAATATTACCTGTGGACACGAAGTTTTGGGTCTGACACTATGTAAAATTATTACCTTTCTCATTCCCATTCGATGGTGTAGATCATGAGGGAAGTCATCTCATTAAGGCAGCCTTGCCACTGTGCAGAGTAACCCTGCTACACCAGTGCCACCAAAATGTATCCATTGGAAGTGGCTTTTTGGTTCAAAAGCACTCATCAATTCAATTTAAATGTGAATTAAAAATTCTGCGCTACGCGACCACTTTATATTTTTATGCATTTCATATGACTGCTCCACATGTTTTTCTCCAAAAGGTGCATTGTATACCCCTGGATGACGTTTCCAGAGGTGAAGTAGACATCTCCTGCAAAACAGGCAATTAATCAGCAAGAACATTAAATGCCACATTATGTTGTACAGCATCAAAGACCAACTGTTTGTATTTTAAGTTAGAATGGCAGTGTTTCTTTCATTAAAATATATATAAGGATAAACTACGGTATGAAGTAGATGCAGCAACAGAACAAAAAACACAATGAGGAAAGCAGTGGTTTGTAAATAATGACAATTAAGTTTCAAATGAGTAGAATTTTTTTTGTAATAAGGCTTTTACTGAAAAGGCAACAAACCCTAATTAACATTATAATTAAGTGTTCCCAGTATTGTTTATATTAAACTAGTGGGAAGTACCCGGCGTTGCCCGGGGGAAAAATATATCTCAAAAATAAAAAAAACATATACACACACACATACTAAGCTATTGTGAAAGCCCGGCGTGCGGTTTGTCTGTCCATTTGTCCTTAACAAAATTATACGTCCAAAAAGTTATAGAAAGTGGGGGGTGAATAGTTGATCTAAAAGGTTTCCGAAAATTGTCGACCCCCCCGCCACCCTGGAAAAAGAATTTACCCCCGCGTAGGCATATATACCTAAACACCCTACATACAATAGAGTGAGTAGTATAGTAGTATCTGGCTCTACAGTAATAACTATTGACTGCAGTAGTATCTATTGACTATAGTAGTACCTACTGAATCTATAGTGGTATTTATTGACTCAATAGTATCTATTGACTGTAGTAGTAACTACTAACTCCATAGTAGTATCTGCTGACTCTATAGTAGTATCTGCAGACTCTATAGTAGTATCTACCGACTCTGCAGCAGTATATACTGACTATAGTAGTAACTGCACACTTTGGGGTGGGAGGGGGAGAAGAGGACATCACACTTTGAAGAATTACCTCAACGTTGTGTCTTTTATTATTATTATTTTACTTTTACACGCTTTTATTTAACTCACTCTCTCTGTTGTATCCTCAAATCTTGTAACTAAATTTTTACCCACTTCCCAATGTGGTATCGACTGCAAACTTGGTATACGTATGTCATACTGATGACAATACTGTATTCTATCATAAAAAAAATAAAAAAAAACATATTTTAAAACATTATTTTACACGCTTCTTATAAACTCAATGTCTGTTGTCGTATCCTCAAATCTTGTAACTCTACTTTAACCCACTTCCCAATGTCGTATCGACTGCAAACTTGTTATACGTATGTCACGCTGATGACAATACTATATTATATCATTAAAAATTAAAACAAATATTTTTAAACAATCTTTTTTATATGTTATGTTTCGGCTTATGTCTAACTGTCCAAGCTCAACTCACGTTAGCTGTAAATCACCGCAGTCCCTTACGTTGTGGCAAGCTTCGGGACACTTCCTCGAGTCGTGGAGTTCTGCCATTACTAGTGCATTTATTAAAGCGTGTTTTTAAAAGAAGTATTTTTAAATATTACTTATTTTTTGCATTAAAGCGAATGAGATTTTTTCCCCGCCCCCACCGACCGCTCGTGTGCGTTGCTATGGGAACCACGTTTCGTCCGTTGCTATGGGAACCGCGACGTTTCGTGCGTTGCTATGGGAACCGCGACGTTTCGTGCATGCGAAGGTGCGTGCTTTGGCGCGCGCTCAGCGTCGTAATATAATAATTAATAGTACTAAATTGTCAATTTAGCTACTTTAAAGTTAGAAATGTAAACCCCAGTTTGTGAGTTAAAAGCGTCGCAAGTTGCGTACACAGACAGACGGAGAGACACACAGACAGACAAAAAATGGCTTTTATAGGTAAGAATTAAAAGTACTTCAAATAATAATTTACCTAAATACATTTTTACATAAAAGAGCCTTTGGCATTGTACCGTTTAGCCATGTTACTTAGGGGGAAACGTTTAAAGTGCTACATGTAAAGTTTGCACACAATAACCCTAATCTTTATAAATTATATAATTATGTATATATTTTTAAGCAATTTAATGATAAATGAAAAAATAACTTTGATCATTACCTGATTAATTAAAATAAAACCCAACGCTTGGTGAAAAATAATCTGACGCTCGCGCGCCAAGAATCGATTCTTTAAATCGAGCAAAGGAATCGAAGATTGTAGATTTCTTTAGAATCGGACAATTCCCGTTTAATCGATACCACAGACGCTCACCAGATATCGATTCTCGCCAGTCCTGTATACCTTTTACATTGTGTACAGTATGGGAGCTACCCACATGCCAAATTTCAAGTTTGTAGCATGTTGGAAAGTAAGCTAAACAATTTCGAACAGGCACACATCCACAATTTTCCCTTTCATAGATATAGATTCGTATGCTTTATTAACGTAAATTTTTTTACATTTTGAAAATGTTTTAATCCGTTAAATTAATATAAAACATTTAGGTCCTCACCATTGCAATGTACATTAAAACAAATCCCATTGCAGACCCCCAAGAAGAGCAGAGGACAAACCTCTCATTGCACAGTAACCAGTGGCCCTGAGACGACTATCCCAAGCAATACTGCAAGGGCCCATCTTACACAAGCACCAGACTAAACGATCTTCAGCTGTAGATAAATATGTTTCTCAGAATCTTGGGTAAAGACAAGTTTGTACATGTTTTTGTTCGACTTTGTGACCATCCTGGGACATGTAAAACGCAGTACAATGAAGAGATTGGTTTTATCTCAAGTAAACGTGACGTATTGTTTTTATAATTACCATTGGCCCTCTGAGCCACGGAATCGTGGAAATTTCATTTTCAAACGCAGAAATTTAATTTAATTTTAAGCAACCAAATAGAAATGTCTAAAATACATTTAATCTTGAGTGCTGTCAGGAGGGTCCTGCATTGTGATGTTATCATATAATCAATATCAACCAATATCATTAATTATTTTAGTGGTCATCGCATGGAAGGTAACCCGAGTATCCAGAGAAAACCCATGAATAACAAGGGTATTGCACTAAGCACTATAGAGTCAGAACCAATCCACTGCCATGCTGCCATCTCTTGGCTACCTCACACCCCAAGCCTTCAGCGCCTCATTCAGTCATTCCTTAGTTTCTTAGATCTGACTGAGCTCAGGCGCATTCGTGGTGATTTTTTTTTGTAAGAACACATGCTTGCATAAGAGAAAACAACTTTTAAGCCTTTTTATATTTGATATCAAATAAATTATATATTTATGTATTTTCCCTATTTTATATTTGAAAATACGTCATACCTTGAGTGCATATTCCGTAGGATATTAATTAATCTTTTTTCATGTATTTCTTTTGGAGTTAAAAGTGTCCTTTGACTTTCAGGACAATTTGACCAATTTCAGGTATCCCCCCACTTCTCATCTTTTTCATCGTCGATTGCCTCTCATTGTACTCAATGACATTTTTCGCCTTTTGTCCTCGCTACAGGGTAGTCATGTGGGACAAACATTTCAAAGGTCAAGGCCTTCCTTGCTTGCTTTCTGTAAGGGTGATATCTGGGTTCTCTAGTATCCACTTCGCCAGTTGCTACTGGGCTATAGGCACTTCCTACATAAATGTAGTGAAATAATTATTTTTTCCCCATTCCATACATGTCCCCACTTTCTTTCTTCTCCAAAACAACCCTTCAGTGGCATGTGGGTGCATGGTGGAGCAGCAAAAGTACATTTTGTACTCGGCCAACATAAATGATAACCTTGTTCCAAACCAGGTATATGTCTAGGGATACGGCTATGCTGCAAACAGCCCAAATTATCTTTTTTATATTTCTTATATGTTAAATGAAAATGTTATGACCTAGTTTCCTTGTGGTGTCTCGCCAATAAATACAAATCTCTTGTTTTTGGCTTGTTGTGGCTGCTTGACGTTTACTTAAATTCAACAAATAATGAAAAAATAAATCAATTAAAATATTTCACCATCAGAAATATCTTGATATAAACAGGAGACTTAAGTCAATAAAGGTTTGTCCAAAGCTTTCAGCATTATTCCAGTCTGATTTTAAACAGCCAATATACTATTAAGTCATGAATGTTTAAAAGCATGTTTTTACATAAATACACAAAATGCTTGCCAATAAGAAATCAGTTTTGGAATGTCGTTGTGGTATATGCTAACGTAAATACTGATTACAGTTTGTTCTCCTATAACGCCATGTGTTTTCAAAACGTAAATTGAATATAACTTGATGACTGTATTAGGGAACACTTTTTTTATAACGTGGATGCAAATTGGATATAACGCGATTGAATGAACAGAAACTATGCCGCTCGAGTAGAAATACGCGGTTGTACGGCTGCCTCAGCGTAGCATCGCACAAGGTGGAATGCTGCTGGATGCTTCTAGATGCTACCCACGCGCCCCCACTAATTATAATTAGTGGGGGCACGCCCATTATTAGAATTATTAATAAATCGGCCGAAGGGCCAAAAGAGGAGATACCGATACTGGAGATATGAGGCAAATCAGGGGGCCGGGGCCAACTACATGTAAAGAAGAATAAAGGGCCATGGGATTGGTCAGGGAATTCAAAAGGAAAAGAGCACATGAGGAATAACGGGAATAGAGATGGTTCAGGTGGAGAAAGAGGTGTAAAGAGGGGATCGGTGAGAGAGGGAGTTTGGGCAAAAGTTCAAGAAGATTCTAGAAGATTCGAGAGAGGAGATGAGGGCACTTGACAGGAGAACGGGGCTCTCTCAGGGGGAATAACGAGAGGAGAGACATATGGTGGAACAGAGTGGAAAGAGGAATACGTACGTATGTTGAACTTCTTTCGTATCATACATAGACAACCGTGCTAATCGGAGGTGGAGTGAGGAACCAAAGTGTGGACCTCCTTTTACATCTGGTGGCAGCGCTGCCTTACTCGCTGAAGAGATAACCAAAGAAGAATGAGTCCATGAGCAAGGTAGGCACCAGCAGGAGCAAGCACCGGAAAGGTGGGGGGAGCCGTCCCCCCATGAAATGACCCATGGCAGCATTGTGCTCTCCTCGGCAGAACAGCGGTACCCTGCGATCAGTAGAAAGCTTTCGGTTGCAGTTCACTTTGTGCATACAGCGCTGCCTTGTAGTCTTCTATGCGCATTGACCAGTCATCAGGGCAGGTGGCCAGATGGAGCGATTACAAGGACACCCATATCAAGTTGTGCATTACAGGCGTCACTCATTGCAGACCCACAGGCTATAACGAGGAGGCGGTGGTTGCTTCAGTTTTGGCGTGCCCAAGGACCCGATGACTGACTACAACCTGGGGTTGACCTTCGCAAAAAAAAGGGAATGCAGAATGAGGACAAATCCCTCGGGCCACTACATGACTTGATTGACTCTGGAAGTCACAGGTCAGCTCAGCCACACAATCCCGACTGTGTGCAGTGGCAGAGTCTCCTCATTGCACTGGGACATGGCCACCCAGCACCCTCAACTGATAGTTCCCTCAATCCTAGAATATACGCTGGTGAGGATGGACATCCATTCTCACCATATCCTTCACCTCACAGGTTGGAAGACCCTGTCCATCCTCCAGGCCCGATGTTTTTGGCCTGGCATTACATCTGATGTAGGTTGATGGGTGGCTTCCTGCCAGGAGTGCGACGCAGGAAACCACCAACTCCAAAGGCCCTTGCAATCCATTATGGTATCCAGGGTCAATGAATTGGTAGCGTTGGATATTCTAGGGCCATTCCCAACATCGCCACGGTGAAATAATGTTTTGCTTGATTGGGGTCAAGTACTGCACCCGCTGGCTGATGGCATTAGCCCCTCCCAGACAATGCAGCTCAATCCATTGCCGACGCTTTTATTAATGGCTATGTTCTAGACAAGGGTCCTCCAGAGCATTTTTTAAACGGACCAAGGTCTATATTGATTGGCTAAACTGCTTAAAGATGACTAGATGTTATGGTGACTTAAGAAGGTGCACACATCCCCGTACCACTCTCAGACTCACGGGATGTTGGAGTGTCTGTATCAGACTAATGTAAAATATGTTCTGGCATGTAGTGGACAGAAAAACACTGACTGGGACCTCCACATCCCTGCAGTTTTGTTGGCAAAACAGGCTCACGCCACATGCTTCGACAGTGTCATTCACCGTTCTAGCTCATGTATGGCCCATGAACCTACAGCAGTCATTGAGATGCAGCTTTCAGAGGTCCTTGCCCGAGCTGATGCATCGCCAGTATCACTTAAAAATGCAGCGACCTACTTATGGGAGGTTTGCCAAGTGGTTCTGGAGACATCTTCAGATTAATTCAGTAGCCAACGAATGGATATGGGCAAGGTTGGTATAAACACCTCACTTTGAGGTTGGTAACCTGGCATGGCCACACGTTCCCATTGGCACATCAACAAAATTGTACAAACCTTGGCAAGGGGCCCGTGTGGATTGCTAAGGTACTTTGCCATCACTGTGTCCAGATTTCACGGGTCGCAGAGATTGGTGTGCACACCCTGCCCGCCTGAAGTCTTACGTTCACACACCTTCCCAATCTCCTTCATTTTCATCAGGTCATCCATCCTCAAAATCACAGCCATGAACCAGGGTTGTCTCACACAATGCAAACGCACTAAATGTAGCCGCCGAAGCCTATTTCTGTACCCTCTACAGCGGCCGCTATAGGATCCAACAGAGACCTGAGGGATACCTAATGGAAGCTGCCATGGCGGGACACCCACATCGAAGGCAACCTAGATGTCATTTTCCTGCATGCCAAGGCCATTAGTTCAACTGCTTATGGGGTGGCCTTTATGACTGTGCCTATTCCAGGTGTCCCAAAATTCTATTCATGTCACAGTCATTAATTAATTTATTGTTGTTGTGTTGTTTTGTTGATCTTCTCTTTTCTTTTGGTGGCCTTTTTTGCCATCATTAACGTCACAACCGACATCGATTTGCATCACTGTTCAGCGGGGGTTTATTTCAATAGCATGGATTAAGCTACTGCTCAAAGGGGTGGGAGGGGTGATTTAATGGTTGCCGAGAGGTGCACCCCACTAATTACAAATGAACCGGCCGAAGGACAAAAGGAGGAGTTAATGACACTGGAGAGGCGAATCAGGTGGCCGCGCCAGCAGCGTGTAAGGCTGAGAGCTCTCATTGGCCACTCCAACAGTCACTCTGAGAAGCACAGGGATGAGTAAATGGGCCAGGAAAATGGAAAGCAAAAGAGAGAATGAGGAAGAACGGGAATAGAGATGGTTAGGGGTGGGGAAAGAGGGGAGGGTGGGATTAGAGAAAGAGGGAACTTGGACGGAGGTTCGAGGAGATTCTAGAAGGTTTGAGAGAGGATATATGAGGGCGTATGAGCACAGGGTTCTTGTGGGGGGGAAAAAAAGGAGAGACGTGTGGCAGAATGTAATGAAAATAAGAGTGCAGTGCGGTGTTAAAGACCGTTGGACAATAAAGTACCTCTCAAGGAACCGACATGTGGATCTCCTTTACTCTCGTATGCAACTAAATTCGTCGAAAATACTATTTGGTTGATTACCATGTCGAGAATTTATAAAAAAAAATGTTCGAATGTTTGCCATGACATATTGGCAATATGCTCACCAATGAAGGGATTCTTAAAGGTCTAACTAAAGGCTCTTCTGGAGCATATGGATTATCTACAATTTGATTCATTCATTATCCATAATCCAAAGATTGCTATCCAGCAGTATTACAGAAACGCCACATTGTACGCTTTCAAATGCGCTACTGCGGCCATCTGGAACGATCTTCCTTCTAATATTCGGAAAGCACTGGAGCTACGCACTTTTAAATCTAGATTGAAAACGAATTTCTTTAAAACTGCTTTTTGTGTTTAATTTGTTGCACTTCCCCGCACCTCCGATAATCATGGTTGGCTATGTATGGTGAAAAAGAAGTTCAACATACATACGCCACACGTCGCTTCCCTCATACAAAATGTGTCAATCCACTGCTGGATGAAGGCCTCCCAATGTCGTCATTGTGGGGGGCTGTTTGACTACACATCACCACACTGAGGATTGTAGATTGGTGAAGGGGGGGGGCGACCAGGACTGGTTCAAATATAATTCGCAACTGACGTTTGAAGTGACCGACAGCTAAACTCAAGTCGCCGGATTCAGAGCACGCAGTTCGATAACTACCGCGTGCCACCATTCGCCCATACATTATTCAATGTAAAATTAATTGGAAGATTCTTTCACCATCAGACAAAAATAAGTATCAACATTTCGGACAACTGCATCCCACATAACCAAGAGCATCTGACCCTTGTTTGTGTCTGCCAATGCTGATCACACATTACTACATCACTGTCTGTGCCCTTTACGAAGTGCAATTGAGCGTGAATTGTGGCAAGCCATAATGGGAAAAGCAATTGTTTATTTAATTAATTTCCTCGTTTATGTAAATTTTTACTTTCCCAACATGAAATAAATTAGGCAACATTAATTAATATTTATGTTTTCATTTCTTTTAATTAGTAAATAATAAATGTGGTTTCCATGAAACATAGGAAATGGTATAAAATTAATCATTAAAATAAGACGTCAGTTTTCACAACATTGCATTAGCATATACTGATTTAATCTCACACAAGAATGGGCATCAATCCCTCATTGGGCAAATATTGTGAGCGAGGGCCTTTTAAATCTACGACAACACCACATCTCGCGATCTTTGTCTCCCCAATACTGATGTTTATATACCGTACTTACTACTTTAAAAGCAGTGTTTGACCTATATTATGCCTAGAAGCAGTTCAAATATCATTCATTACTTATGTCAGCCAGGGTTGGGGAATTGAACTTAAGTCACCGGATTCATAGTGCAGTGTGCCAATGACTACACCACCATGATTAACACACACACACACGTGTACACAATATACATTTGGAACAAACATTCTCTAAATCTAGTTCCTGTACCGAGGGACTAGATTTGAGAACCCTTAAATTCAAACCAGCCAGAGATCTCTGAAATACATCTCACCCTGCCCCGCTGTAAGTACATCGGCTTCAAAGAGAGGTGGAAGAGAGCTCACAGGGAGCCAATTTTTCTGAAGGCACAAGCTCAGATGGCACGACCTTGACAGAGGAGCAGGCTGGGCTCATGCTCACGAGATTGCAGCCACAGGCACTGAAGCTTTCAGGGCACAGGAGGCCACACGCAATGTCTGTCACTGCGGACAGTACAGTTGAGCAAGGGCGGGTTGTTTCTTTTTTCAGCCCCAACATTCATATTCAGATTTAGTCTCGAATATGTTTTGTTTCCTTCACGTGCAGCAATTGTACAGGCGATTGCGATCACTTTTGCACTCGTGGACAGCGAATCTTGGAAGTTTGAAGAGGTATCAATTTATGTACCAATTGTACAAATGCAAATAAAGGTGCACATTGTGCATGTTTATGCCAGTGTGCTTTGTAGTTTTGGCCCTTTGCTATCCTCAGTAAGATTCATTCACTCTCAATAATCACATTCAAGTGGCCCCTGATTGGTGTGTTTTGAAGCCATTTAAATGTTCAGCAAATTTACATGTATTACGAAAACAAGAGTGCCTGCAGAATGCTCATAACATATGCGCAAATAGCAGTGAACGTCTGGTGCAGCTTGTGCGCTGTACTGCATCACGGTGTTGAGTAGATAACAGAGGTAGTCACGGGGAATGCTTACAAACGCATTTTCTTCAATTATCTGGATTACTGACATGCGCTACGACAGTTGGACATGTGCTTATAGCGAGTGTATTTTGTATTCATATGTGATCGTAAAAAAAACTGACTCCACTCCTTAGGACTCCGGTAAATTGTATTTCAAGCATAAAGATCTCCACTGCCAAGTACAAACTCTCGGCGCCTCTCAATGTGGCACGTGTACCCCTCCTTCTGGCCATTGTGGCGCTTACTAAACTTAACAACATTCAATCACGTGTAAAAAATAAATAGAATTGAAATGCATTTAAAATACGACTGAAATGCCAGTGGTCATGAATCATGGATATGTCATGTGCTTTCAATGTTCGTGCGTGTAAAAGTTTCGACTTTCGAGTGATCAGGGGGCCTGCACAAATTGTGTTCAGTAATTTTTTTTGAAAAGCTCAGTGTTCCCTTTAAAATGTTATCATGATGTGGACAATATCTCGAGGTAAAACTCGCTTTTCAAATAGTCAAATTAAATAACACTAAATAGAATTTTTTTACAGGAGACATAATAATTGCAACACCATTAAATTTCGATTTAAAGCTTTCGTGACTGCAGGGATTCATCTTCTTGGTTCTTTCGGTAAAGTCACGTAGAAGGGAAATAATAAAATAATAAAAATAAAGTAAAATAATAATATAAGTAAATAATCAAATATTTTTTTATGATATAATGATTTAATATAATAATAAAATAACTTTATAAAATAATACAACAATATAATATAATAAAATATTTATTTTAATACATTTTGTTTTTATTATTTTATTATTTCCCTTCTACGTGACTTTACCGAAAGAACCAAGAAGATGCAACACCATTGTCTTGCCATTTTCGTAACATTATGATAGGTGGTATAGGGTAGCATAAGAGCAGTCACCACTATTCTTTTTCTTCAAAAATCCGGTTTGTACGATTAAACAGGAACCTTATACTCTTACAACACGCTCCATTTAAACTCAAACTATTAACAAAACTATTTAAACATGTTACTAAATAAGGCCCACTGAGATATAGAGGTCCTTTTTAGAAGCGACCTGGCCGGAAATAAAAGCTCACAGAAGTGGATTACTCTGAACGTGTGATGTTGATTCTAAATTTGGAAGGAACAACCGGAGGACCGGGAGAAAAATCCACGCGACCACAGGGAGAGAGACATGCAAACTCCAAATATACAGGCGTCAGGGTCGAGATCGAACCCACAGACCTCCTGCATACCAGGTGAGGCAGTTAATATATCGCCACCATGGCATTTACTGAGTTAGTGCATGTTAAAGCCTACATGAGGGCAGTAATAATGAATCTACTCTTATATTTATTGATATTTGGCACAACTGGTGAATCCTATTATCTCTGCATATCACCAAAAAATATTCTTGATAACTCAATTATCCACTGATATAAAATGATACGAGGATAAATGTCCCACCACTTTTGTTTCACTCTAGCCATCTGTGAAAAACGATAATAAAATCAATTCAACATGATTGAGACCACTTCTGGGTGACTTCCTTTTTATAATCATCATCAGCTATGATCCATGAATTGCACTACATAGTCTCGGCTGTAGTCCACCAGCCATAATGTCTTCTTGCGACATGTCCATCCCAAACCCACTTCCTTTCATGAAATCAATGAGATGCATCTACATTTATTAGGTTATCTAATTCATGTATATGTAGAACTTCTTTTTCACCGTGTGTAACTCCACATGTGTAGCTCTGCTCTCAATGGTTATCCGTGTACTTTTCAGCTTTTATTATTTGTCAATGTGCATTTTCCAGTCTTGCATGTCAAAGCAGCTAAAGGGTTTCTTCACCAGGCACATTGGCCTGTTGCTTTTCAAGCTTACGCTTCTCTTTATCTACAGAGAAATATGAATAACATGATTATGTTCTGCCAATACTTGCTAACTACGTCTACGTGAATAAAAATGTGGCTAATAGCAGCAATCCATCTACTTACAAGTTTTTACTCAACCACTACTTTCCTCGAGTGATTGGTAACTGGTGTGAAATACCCTGTACTAGAAAGTATCCAAATCCAGGCTAAACACATAATTTATGCTAATTATTGTTCATTATTATTGGAACCTTTCGCATACTGATAGGTCACAGCACAATGTGGTCATGCTCCACAGGGCCCTTTTTGAACTTGCTGTGCGAAGGTTTAACATTGCAGTCAATTACACACTCTAATGACGATTCAGTTTTGTAAATGCATGTAATCTGGCTGCGTTTTAGATAGATCTATCATCACACCACTTCCGTTTATGTAATGAAACTTAACGTGGCTTGGTTTACACTTTAATGTGTAAGATGGTACATACATAACATACAAATATCCCCCGTGTCGCCTGAACAGACTAATGGGGCAAGTGCTGTTAGTGGGCACCAATGAAGGCCGGCACGGCATACGAGAGGGTGGGTGGCCAACACCACGCCAGGCCGCCTTTGTCTCCCCAGTGGTGATGTTTACACACCACACCAGGTACTCATTTGAGGCTGAGTCGACCTAGGGGAGGCCTATGACCGGTTCAGACAATTATCACTGTCTTGGCCATGAGCAGGAAGCGAACCTCGGGTCGCCGGGTTCATAGTGCAGCATGTTAACCGTTGCACCACCGCTCGCACGCGGACGCACAACATACATGTCGGCACTTGCAGAGATAACAGCCATTAGCACATAGAATAAGCCCCATGTTGCACCTTAAAAAACACGTAGCAATGCCACCGATACGTATTCCGCACAGCAGAATTGTCCATCATGGGGCAGGTTTCTGGCGAATACAATTATCTTCAAAAGCTTCTGCCACAATTGCAGAAACTTTATTCCATCATGTGGAAGGTAACAATTGTGTTTGGGAGTGTGTCTAAGGGAAAAGTGTGGGGGGGGGGGTGGGGGAGAGGTCAATCTGTCCCAAGTCATGTGCGTGCTTGTTGCCTGAATTCTACAAAAATCGACAGAACATCTGCATAACATTTTGAGCAGGCTCTTGTTGCTCTCATCTGTGCGGGGGAAATGGTGAAAGTGTCACACACGTACATGAAAAATACGAAAGTGGTGAAGAAGATGCAGGAACATACATCATCATGATGATTTTGAGGATGTTGACGATGATAGGTGTGCTGCAAATATTGCTTTATTGTTCTGGGCAATGCCACAAGCATTGGAAGCAGTGCAACATAAATTATAATTCCTCTCCATTTGTACCTTCAGAACATTCCATGGCAGGTGGGCTTCAAGGCTTTACAGACACCAAGAGCCACTTGGTTTTGCACATCTGCCAGGAATTTATGGCTCGTATCACTGCTGAGGGTAGGGAGCTTTTTCCCCCCAATCTCATCGATTTCCCTCTAACCCCCCTGCCCCCCCCCAACTGATGCATGGTGTGAAAATACATTGTTTCGTATGTGAATGGACTGTAAAAAGAGCTTTCTAAAATGGATCCACAAGCACCGGAAGGACATTCACTTCAATACAAATTCCTCCAATTGATCTGCAATCTGGCCCATGCGAACCCCATAAGTGCGGCATTACACCGAGGACCGATATTCTTTACACACCTCAAGCTAACCAGTTTCAGAATGTTTTGTCCATCGCGAGGATTACGTACGTAACCACTTCTGTGAACATTTGAAATTAAAACTACCTGCAAATGTTGGCACCGTTCGGGATGCTGCCGTGGTATAAGTGGACTTGCAATACAGCGGTCACCAGTTTGTTGTCCTGGCGTGGGAATTGAAGCAATGGTGCAAGTTTCTTAAATCCCCCCACCCCCCAGTCTCTGACCACCCAGCGACGTAATTGGATGCGCAACAGATAGCTGATCATCAGATGATTACGGCCAACTCTTACAGTACATCTGACTGGTGTAGAAGAGTAGGCCAAATTTCATCTTAGGGGCTCTTGAGAGCTTTGAGCAAACAAGCTGTCAAATGCCAGGCAACCCTGTAGTGCACAATGGATTATTGGGTTGAAGAGCAAGCATTCAAGGGACATGACACCGAAGAGATCTCATTATTCATAATCCATCAGCTTGGGACCGCATACAGAGGTTGGCATAGCATGTGGCTCTATCATGACTCTACCCTCTCATCCAACCCTGAATAAATCCACCCACGTTTCTTTCCATCCACATTTCCTTCTCTTCTAGTCACATATTCACTTTAATATGTTTTCTTGTTCATGTTTTTGTTTTTTGTTTATTGCGATTGCACCCGATTCAAGAGCCGAATGGCCCACAGGGCTATACCTAATAAATGAACTTGAACTTGAACTTCTAGCTGCAGATTAAAAAAAAAGTGGCATCAAAAACGCTTTGTCACTTCCTCTTCTTACTAGAAAGCCAATAACACATGGTAATGTTGTACATTTGTTTTTTATTGAAACTCAACATGAGTAAATTGATTTTTCAGTCATTTTGTTTATTGTTTCAATTAATTATCCAATAGATTAGTTTTTTTTATTTGGATATTAAATAAAATGCTAATGTGACTGCCAATGTTTTAATTAAATGTAGATAATTATTTTTGACGTAACAAATCACAGATTTTTTTAAAAAAATTATAGGGGTGATAAGTGTACATTATATATTATCACTAAAGGATCAAGCTAAAATTATTTGAAATAATGGAACAGTGTTTATTTAACATTCTTTTTCTTGCTTGCTTGCTTGCTTTCAACTTTTTTTCCCTCCATAAAAGTGTGCACCTCATACCAAATTGTCAACAAAGTGTGGCTACCTGACACTCTTATACAAAATGTATACAGAAATAATAATTCCGCTAGGCATTTCAAAGTAGCAGCAGAGACACCACAACAAGCCTTCACATACAGTAGATGTATGTTTTTTTACGTATATTTTATTTAGCATTTCTTTGGAACAATGTATTGCGTTTGACCAGAGAATTAAAAACATTGTTACAGGAGAATTCCATTTTGCAATTACATTATCACTTAAGAGTTCTACATTTTCTATTCAAATGCCATCGTATTTTCTGAATGGTTAGAAATTAACATAGTTGATCATAATCGTGTTCATTATTGTATAGAATCACATATATTTAGCTTACATATGTTCACGTACATATCTAGCTAAGGTATTAATTCCACTATTTGAAATTGGCGACCATACATTGTCAATAGACATTAATTTCAACCTGCACTGCAGTCCGCAAACTCCATTGTGTCATAACTACCAAGGACATGACCTCAGTGTCCTTACAGTATAGCCATAGCTACAGTGACCTACTATAGAGGGAATTAAACAATACAGTACTGCAATTGCATCACATATGTTTGGAACATGAAAAGACTCATAATGCTTTTCAAGCAAACCGATCTTAAATTGCTTCAACATTTATGTACTAACCTGGAACTTCTACCATTAAAAATGCATCGCTCTCAGGGCCAATTTTCCATTATCAGAGTATTATTGGCAATTTCTTTCATATTTTAACGTGAAAATATTGCAAAGAAGGAAAAGCAGAAGATATATTTCACTCTGGTTGCAAACTTTTCTTAACAACAGTAATTTACAGTCATGTGTAAATCTGCTAGCCATGGCCAGAAATAGAACTCTGCTCCATTTCTTACCCTAAAAGTGGAAGTCTCAGGTTAGTTGCTCGATGATGCTAGCTTAGATATAATCATACAAATAGGCAGTACTAAAGTAAAAGCGTATGTTCTCAAAGCAAAGATGAAGTCCAATTGCTCCGCTTATCAATGAACCTTAGGGATAAAAACTACACAAATACGTAAAGTGAATACTGGGAGTATTCTTTTTCTCCCCAATTTGTAATATCTAAGTTTAGATCTTCACTGTCGTGCTACATAGCTCTCCGATGCGTATTCAGATTGTGTCACGTGTTCTTTGGCCTCGTGTCCGACGTTTCACTGAACAGTCGGGGAGCTTCTTCAGCAGCTCAATATTCAGCAAAGCGACATCGTGTGGAGCAACACAGCAGCACACATCTAAAAGAAGTCGGAGGGCTATTTAACACATTCCTGCGGAGGGAGCTGGTAGGAACGTTGGGTTGCTCGGTCAATGGCCAGGGTCAATGGCGGCGTGGTGTAATCCGCAAATATGGCCGACTGTGAGGGCGGGCACAAGCCGGCGTGAGTAGGTTAAACGTTGAGTTTTATAAGGGCACCAAGGGATGACCAGCCCCTCCTCACCCAGCCCCACCCCTCCCACCCCCCACCCAGCCCCACCCTCCCAACCCAGCCCCTCCCCACCCTCCCCTCTCCACCCAGCCCCAGCCCTCCCATTTTTGGATGCACGACGGATGGACACAAAAAATCCCCTGTGGGCTGGTGTAACCAGGAGGTTCCTACCAGTAAGATGCAGGTACATAGATCACTTTAGGATTCGACAAGAGAGTTGGAACATCTTGTATCCCTGGACTCATGTTCTTTATTTTATCGCGAGCAGTGTATTACATCCATAGTCACCACTTTTAACTGTAACGAATTGTCTCTCAAAGCAATCACATTTGTCTATTTATATTTACATAAGGCTCTTATAAACCAGTGCTGTATAAGTCCTTGCTTCCGTAACAATCAGATTTTAATTTGATTCCATCAGTAGATGCACACTGCACCATTGCACAATGCATTCGCATTTTAATGGAGAATACTGTTGAACATGGTAAGATTCTGGACCTGGAGAAATGCTGATGTAAAGCTAATCCCACTGTGTACAATTGTTACAGGGAGTATTGTAGTTTTATATGGGTGTTGTGGAGTGGCCTAATCAACGCGATTTATCAGGAATATCAGCATACTCTTTGGGTCTTTCGGTAAAGTCACGTCGATAGATAAAGAATAAAATAATAATAAAAATCACCACGCTTCGATAGCAACACAAGCAATCATCTTCAGGTGAAAAAAACAGCAGAGGGACTGCTGAGGCAGGAAGAAATCTAGCGAAAGAACAACTGCAGCAAGAGGTTATATAGGTTTGAGATGGGTACAACCCAAAGATAAGTGGGCGGGGCGAGAGATGGAATTTGCAACTAAATGTAAGATCGCAGAGTTAGGTATACCTCGGCTATTGTGTTGCTAGAGATTAGCATGTCAATCTGTTAATGTAACCCCACGGCTACGGTGCTGAAGAAGCCATTGTATTGCTCGAGATTAGAGATTAGCATGTCAATGTGAGATGGCTCCCGCAGCAGCGGCTGTGTTAATGAGACACGTTCAGCCTATTAAACGACGAGAGCCACCGCCACATCGAGGAAAAGGGAAGCAGCGGCTATATTAGAGACATTTAGCCTGTTAATGTAAAGAGATTTAACAAGGTAATGTACCGTAATTTCCCGCATAAAACCCGCTTGTGTTGCCTCCGAAACGTCGTGAATTTTATTTTATTTTTACTTTTATTAATTTTAATTTTTTTACCTACGTGACTTTACCGAAAAAACCTAAGAATATGAATCCTTGCAGTCACGAAAGCTTCAAATCTACCAGTTATGTGTTACTTATTTATTGGATATGTACTTTTGTTCCTTATTTACTGTTTTAAGCTCACTCGTGTCCGGTTAGTTTGTTTTCTTTGTGCACGTTATGATTTTAATGTCAACAATTGATAGTGGAATGTATTACAAATGTAAACTTCGTATTAATATGATGGAATTAAGCAGCGGTAACGACGTTAAAGATATTAATGCATGCGGGGTATATGGAGGTGCGGGCTATCTGAAATTTGTTTTACACAAAACGCTAGTTTTGCGGGGTATATGCGTCTGCAGGTTATATGCGGGGAAATACGGTAACTCAGAGAGTGGGAAATAACTGCTAACATAGGCAGGTAGGATGGAAGCATCACAGCCAGTTATGACTTTACCTGTACCCATCTTCTCGGTTGAAATTTTGTCTGTGTTTTTATATCTGGATGGCTTCATGAACGAATCTTTGTTGATAGCCAGTAGGTTTGCAGAGTACCTTCGTCTTGGAGAAATCAATTTCATGTGTACCCACAGCGTTAAAACAATGATCAGCCATGGCAGAGGTGTTGGTCCTACCGTATTTCAGATCTGCCTTGTGTTCGCGAAGACGGTCTGAGAATATCAGCATGTAAAAAAGAAGCATTCAGCTTCGTTGTCTTTGGGTTACTTTTGTAATGCGTCCAGTAGCACTGCTATTTGAGAGATTATGGCATAAAACTGTAGTACAATTCTGTGTTCTCTTTGTCTTTAAAATTAAAATTGGAGCCATTATCAATCCATCAATGTACAAAGAAGACCTCTCCATACCACGCGAGCCACAAGAGACTTTTAATCATACATCAGCACGCTGGTCAGTGCGAATTGGTGAAGGCAGAGGGCAGGACCAGTTCTGGTATCACTTGCCACTGATGTTAGCAGTGGCCAGGAATCAAACTCAGGCAAGGTGGGTTCTTAGTGCAGCACCCGAGCAGCTAACCACTCTGTCACGGCTCCACCTAATTTGTCCTTAACAATAATTGGGACCAAAAAAGGGCAAAACAATCGTTTAAACGGTGTAGGAATAAACGCAAACAATAACACGAGCAAATTAATTAATCTTTAATTTTCACACAAAACATGTTACATTTGTGTAGTATAATAATTACCTTGTGGTAACGCGCTTAGAATCATCAGTATACGTTTTCCCACCACCATTGAAGACGTGGTATAAAGTGGCTTCTGGAAACTTTTAGACAATCAATATAAACCTAAAAAAGCAAGATCAAAACTCACTGGAAATGAATAAGCCTAAAGTAGTATAAGATTAGTTTTTATAAAGAAAATCTACACAATGCAAAAAAATACTCTGGACAATAACAGTAAAATGTGTGGTCTGCAATCTGAAAACGTAAGAAAGCATGCTGTGATCACATGAACAAACCAGATGGGGGTCATAATTAGAATTTAAATATATCTACAGTCAAGTTAACCAAATAGACAAGTTGTTAGACAGCAGTGGCTTCCATAATTAAATTCTGCTGTGTGTGGTCAATGTATAATAAAACTACTCGAATGACAATTTTCACAATGCAATGAGATCAGCATGTTCAGCATTAAACAAAAGCATTTTGTATTGTGGGCGTCTAATTACCTAAGAGTCAGTACAAAGTCACACCTTTAATAGAAAGTTTCAGTACATTTATTGACCATAGTATGTGCATTAATTGCAGGAGTTGAATTTATAATACCCCAAAATTTATTAAATATGCTTGAAAAAGTATGCATTATTACAGTGGCAATATGAGCACAATTCTAAACTTAACAGCCACAAAAAACAATTATAGGTTCCTGGACCCGGACACCAACAATATGAAAGCAAAAGAAAACACAATTGCATTCCAAGGTAGAGTTATGGTATGAAGATTTATTACATTTTAAAACATGTATTTTTCACTAACCATGCAAGTACTAAGTTTATATGAGCCTATAAAATCTTTATGTACAGCACACAGTAGTGTGTTTAAGTAAGTTATTACAAAATAACCTCATTACTGATCCCATTATACTGTACATTTCGAAAAATTGCAGTACAATACAGTATTTGGTAAATAAATATCAATATATAATCAAATTGTCATTTAAAAAAAAACTTTCCATCTGCACACTAATGTTTCAGACTGCAATCTGAACTTTCCAGTTTGCCAATTAATACGACTATGCAATGCACAAGTGTCACCTTGCACGTATGCGTGGGTTTAATCGTACAGGGTGATGGAAAGCTCTCTGCACATTGCATCCAAACAGCCCTCTCACTCTGGATGAACTGGCAATGTAAATAATCCGTGTGCTAAGTGTTGTATACGTACAGCCAAAGGAAATTAATATTGTTTCTCAAAACTACAGCTGGGGCGATTGGTGCTTAAGTAAAATCAATCGACTAAAAGTTGTAATTCAATATTTTAACGACACATTTGTATTTACGCTATCTAACCCAAAAACCTCGATTATGGATAATCCAACATTATTTTTGTGGTCGATTATTCCATTATAGCCCCCTTTAAAAATTACAACTGCCCGTACAAGTCACGCTCAACATGAAACGCCTATGACGTCTTAAATGTCCATGTGTCCAGCGGCACACGTGGAAAAGAGATGGGAAACTCTTTCTATCCAACTACGACTGTGTTATCCAATGAGTCGAGTAACCCGACCGATAATCGAGAGAGCGATTGACGATTTAGGCTATCGTATACCCCAGCTTTACTCAGAACATATCCCGAGTTTAGAATGGATGTCAAATTGGTCTTCATTTCAGAAATTATTGTTAATTCGTGATCACGCAGTTCTACTGCACTGATACATTTTGGATCACCATCCTATATGACAATGGACAGCCTCCTTGCAATGCATCCGCAGATACCGAGTTTACATTTGAATGGCGAATACATGGCCTGATAGAGCTGTTTGGTTTTTGCATGCCTCGGGCTTTCTGCTTTCAGTTATTGATGCATTTACGGACCCTATAAATGCTAATATTTAGCTTTGTACCATGATTATAAAATATACAGCCTTTTTAGAGACTTCCATGAAATAATATTTGGTAAGTATAGTGCTCATTGAGTCATGCCTCTGAATTATCATGGGATTCTCTCAATGAAAAGGGCTGCATATTTTATTGGCTGGCAAGACTACCCCTCTAAATTCCCCTTGTAAATAGCCTATAATGGGTGCAGTATAGAGTCCAGATCCTTGAAAATACCAGGGCACAGGACAAACGTTGATCGTTATGTCATCGCCTTTTCAGTAGGCGTGCTGAACTCAACATTCATGAGTATATCACATAATATGCAATACATGCAGCATTCATTCGTGAAAATTAAAAGTTCAATCTAGGTAGAGAGGCCTATTACCCATAATCTTTGTAATAACTTCCAATTAAAAAATACGTAAATAACAGCTGTGAAGACACGTTATTTACGTGAGTGGTATTGTACAACGCATGCATGATCAGAACTGCATGCAAGGAATATGCTTAGAAGCTATAAAACACGTTGATTCATAACCCCAAGCTCAAGCCACTGTTATGTTTATTGTAGAACAATTGTATTTTCATTTAAATAAAACATTATTTAGATTGCATGGTGGAAACTCTAATTAAAGCTCTACATGCCAACAGTCCCGTGCATCTGTACCATGCGTGCATATCAGCCACATCACAAACTGTACGACGGATGTACGGAAATGCTCTTTGGAATATCTCTTGTTGATAAGCTATTATTGAGAACTAATACAACACCCTTGTCCCGGCGAATGCATTTGCTCAAAAGGACCCGGCACCTCTGCGACCATACAAAGTCTGCTCGGCTTGCTTGCTTATCTTCAATTTGAACATCACGTCACGATTGAGGCAAGCCATCGCGTGACACTTTTAAGCAAGAGTGCGTTCACTCCTTGATCACGTGTTTTAGACGCGACCGTCTACGTAAATTAGTAAACCTCAAATAATATCGGCAGCCACCAACCCTTAGACCTTGGCTCTCTGTCACTGAATGACCACAGAGAGATCGTAGACCACCCTTGTGCGACACTCGAGGCGCCCCATTAGTGTACTCTTCCAATGAAATGTACTGCTTTCTACAGGAGCTTCGTACAATTAAATTGCTGGCTTTTAGCCCTCTACTTTAAATAGCACAGCTGGTCCATGAATTGATCCCATCCGCACAAGTGTTAATCAATAAAATCAGAAGAAGAATCCACATGTGGAATCTCGTTTCACATTTGGAATCTCTTGGTAAAATGACACGCGGGATTCACAGAACGTGGGTATTGTGAAGTCACACTTGTCCCGATTGAGGCAAAAAATGTGGGGGTACAGGAGGGAGACAGTGGCAGGGGCATAAGGGTCTATGAAGTGCGCGTGAAAAAGAAAATTCATTTTTTTTATATCCTAGCATATGCAGGTCATATAATGTGCAGATGCAGGACAATAACAAATGTTGATTTATTGTAAAATATACAGACATTGTCCAGTCCCATCTGGTTCTGCTTCTGGCATGCAGATGTTGCAGAGCGTGATTTTGCGTAAAATTGCTTTGTGAAAGGCAAATAACTCAGTTTACTCATACAATGCTTCAGTTGTTCAAAGGATGCAAGCTATGAAGGCTACAATTACAACAACCATAATTAAATTACACTTACAAACGATTGGATTACATTTAATTGGTCGCAGTGTTGGCAGTTATGCCATTTAGTCAGCATCATAAACGACCTCTGACCAAACAAAAAATCTGTCGTGGCTGATTATAAACACATTTCATTGCACGTAATATTAAAAAGGAGTTACAGCAATATCACTACATTGTTAAATTTGCACCAGCTAATACATTTGAGATAAAATGAATGGCCTGCTACACAAATGCGTAAAGTGAATCCTGGGAGTATTCTTTTTCTCCCCAATTTGTAATATCTAAGTTTAGATCTTCACTGTCGTGCTACATAGCTCTCCGATGCGTATTCAGATTGTGTCACGTGTTCTTTGGACTCGTGTCCGACGTTTCACTGAACAGTCGGGGAGCTTCTTCAGCAGCTCAATATTCAGCAAAGCGACATCGTGTGGAGCAACACAGCAGCACACATCTAAAAGAAGTCGGAGGGCTATTTAACACATTCCTGCGGAGGGAGCTGGTAGGAACGTTGGGTTGCTCGGTCAATGGCCAGGGTCAACGGCGGTGTGGTGTATTCCACAAATCTGGCCAACTGTGAGGGCGGGCACAAGCCGGCGTGAGTAGGTTAAACGTTGAGTTTTATAAGGGCACCACGGGGTGACCAGCCCCTCCCCACCCAGCCCCACCCCTCCCACCCCCCACCCAGCCCCACCCTCCCCACCCAGCCCCTCCCCACCCTCCAATCCCCACCCAGCCCCACCCTCCCCACCCAGCCCCTCCCCTCCCTCCCCACCCAGCCCCTCCCTCCCCACCCAGCCCCTCCCTGCACGACGGATGGACGGACACAATAATCCCCTGTGGGCTGGTGTAACCAGGAGGTTCCTACCAGTAACATACAGTACAGTCGACTGAACTTGAGCATAGAATATCTTGATTGCAAATACAGTAATGTGCTACCTTTTTCAATATATGTTTGACGACATGGCCATCGAGACATTGCACTACCCATACAGCGTGGTGATGTTTTGTAGTTTAAACATTATCAACAATGTCAAGGTAGGTTACGAGGCTTTCATATACAAACTTATAACCTCATTCTCGAAATAAATAAATGCTACATACTGGAAACTGCCATTGCCTTTAGCCAGCAAAAAAGGTGACACGGACGCACTCAACTCAACACTGAACAAATATGATTTCTTACATCACCTCTGGCACAGATTGTTGCACTCCGAAGACAATCAAGCATATCCACAACATGTGTGTGTGTGTCTACACGCCAGACAGTGAGGCGTTTCATATTAAAGAATTTACTTTTTTTGAACCGAGTTACATTGTAAAGGAATATCGTTACTTGTGCAGGTCTTATTAGTGTTACCTAGGTCAGAGTGTCTGATTTTTGTTGTGTTGTCCTTGCCCGCACTTCCTATTAGCACGGTTGGCTACGTACGGTGCGAAAGAATTTCAACATACAATACATACATTTCTTTGTCAGTATAAACACATTTTACGCAAAATCTTATTTTGGGATGCACATAAAGTGAGAGACATACATCAACTGAACATTCAAATACAATAACGTTGCTGTATTTTGCCAAAACAATTTTGCAGTCAACATATTCGTGTAAAGGTGCATCCCTGCAATTTCTGATGGAAGGGCCTCCATGACGGGAAGCTCTCGACAGCTCCTCTAGAGGGCTTTTGGCCTACTCTTCCATGCTAGCCAAAGCAAGCATTTAGGTGCAGATCACATATAGAATCATGCGTCGAGTGAAAACCCTGCATCCTCTCAAAGTAAAACAGCTAGCACTCCAAAACACAACTCACCCACCAGAGACACACTTTGGGGCATTATCCATACATGTGGCACATGTTGGCACTGCTGTGTTGCTTCAAAGAGTTGGACTGTTGGTCAAAATGCGGCCTTGAATATGTCACATCCCTTATATCTTTAAGCGGCACTGAGATTATGAAAGCAGAACTTTTTGACGTGGACCAGATTTACCTGAAACCCAAGCTAATAGTATAGACAGGATGGTACACATTGGCAAACATTCAAGCGAAGTTTGCACACATGCACAAGGTTTAAGTGTCATTGAGCCAGCAACTCCAGGAAACAGGCTTCTATAAAAAGTTTCTTCCCTCGGTGATGAATCATCCACTGCAGGTGTCTACACCAAAGGCTCACCCCAGCTTTTAACTCCTGCAAGGAGCTTCAGGCAAACAGCCAGTATCCTTTCCTTTTAATTGCGTGCCAAGTTGTGGAATCAAACCACTGTAGTATTGGTTAGCTTATGAAAGTGTTCTGATCACAGAGGGGTTTGATCCAATGACGACCGTCTTTTAATTTGAATACTAAATCCTGTGCAAAGCTTTTCTCAAGTATGTCGGGCAGCATGATGACCGAAAGGACAGTCACAAAATTGTACGTTCATTGAAGTGGTGTTGCGAACATGACATTGAAGTATACAGTGAGAGACTAGCCAGACTGAATTGTTATTGACTACTGGTGACAATGTGTGAGCTCACAGCGTTAAACAAAGGTCATACTCTGCAACAAAAAGCAGGTCATCGGTTACATAAAAATATGACAATACTGTGCATGCAGCATATTTGACAGGAAGTCCACCACTCGATATACTTTTGTATACTACAGTGTTACATTTTTTTAATCAGTTTAAATAATTCCTAGAATATGGCATAATCGCACATTTTGGATGTGATTTGTAAATAACGCCTTTCAGTTACATACGTTTTTCTTGATTTATAATGTGCCCACAACATTCTCTCATTATTAATACATATTAAAAGTTAGGCATTAAGAAATAACTACACATATAAGAAACATTATAAAACACTAGACTATCGCAAATTTTAACATACATATTGAAAAGCTGCATTAAATACTGTGGCCACATGCTCAACTGGCATCTTATCGCAGTAATATTGGTTGTCAACCTTGAAGTTGGATGCAAAAACTCCCAAAATACCCAATTCAGAGCCCTGGCAAAACAACTAATCCCTTCCAAAGTTCACATTTGAGTTCTGAAAAGGAACACAGCATTAATAACAACTATAGCCTCTCCGTTGCTCACTCTTGAGCTATACCACTTTGGATTATTTCAGCAGCAAAACGTATAGTAATTGTGTGGCATTAAAAAAAGTAAGACATTTCTTATCCCGAATAACTTAAACACGAGTATCATTGTGCAGGCAAGGAATGATCCATAAACTCGCCTTCCGTTTAAGATTAAGAGTTCAATGTCACTGATGCCACCGCATCTTTGCCATCACTTCTGTCTGACAGATCCTGCAACTGCTGCACAGTTGACACGATCACCTGATAGTGTCAACTCTATCTGGCCGCCTGATGAAGCTTGTTGTCATTACTGACGAAACGTCGTACTCGAATTGTAAATGTTGTGGGTTTACTCTCCAACACACCGGTGTGTTGAACTATTAAAGAATTGGCATGTTTTGTTTACGTGAAAAACCTTAATAATTGGCTGTGTCGGGTAGTGGCGGGTTTAACGACACATTTATATTTACGCGATCTAACACAAAAACCTCTATTATGGACTATCTTCAAAGTCTGCTCTTGCGGTATCCCACCATCTGGCAGTATCCCCATCGCCACCAGAGGTTGGCGATAAAAATCACTAACCTCTGGTTGTCCACTGCAGCACCTGTCTCAGTGACCCGCGATCTTCCATCAAGCACGAGCGTCTTACCCAATGATTTCCAGTCACATGGAATAGCATCTACTGCTGTAATATAAATGGTTTTCGCTTGGCTTGAGATGAGCATTTTAAAACAGGGCTAAGTATCATGCACGTTATAGGGGTCAGTCCTTTTCAATATTTCTCGTTGCTAGATGCTCATTAGTGACAACTTGCCTGTCTCTAGACAATCAGTGTCAAATATAATGCAATGTCAGCAGAGGTCATTTGCTTTTTCAAAATAAATCACTGATGATTCGGTGGTAACTGTATTGGTTGGGAATACACTAAGTCTGGAATTTCATTGTGCATTTTTTTTACTTTCTCGGGTGTTCGAAAACAATATTTGTCACTGGCAAAATAAAAACTTCCACATTATAAAGGGACCGGCAGACATCTGTCCATAGATGTTGACACTGACACGCTTTCTTCTGAGATGAACTCCAGGGCTATACATTAGCATTTAAAATATATTCTATTTAAAGCCAGCTCTACCCCCAGACATTAGATTTTATATTAAATGAAATGCAAGTGATAATCCAATCAATATCATGTACAGTACAATTTGTGCATCAACTTCACATAATGAGTACACATTTTATATAAATTAATTAATACGATCCATGTGAATATTAATTATATGAATAACCATAATACTATAAATATATATACAATATGATTACACACAGTATGAATAACATTAATATATATGGATATCAAGTTAGTTCCCATACCAAATGTCAACCAGCGGTTTTAAAAATGCTTTAATATCGCTAAATAATTAAAGATTACATTAATATTAATTATTGCAAAATGTACGTTTGAAAATATCATGGTATTCTGTTTTCTTATTCTTCCATATTTGTACATTTCCAACATATAGACTATTTCAGGCAAAAAAATATAGTACTGAAAAAAAATAACAACGTTTCCAAAAGTTTCACAATGTGTTTTAGACAGTACACAGAAAGCTTTTCACGATCTTGCAATTAAATGGAAACATTTATACTAATCCGTGCTTTGGGGCAGTTTATAAATTAATTTTAAGGTGACTACTCATTCCTTCCAAGAGGCAATTAATAGCACATTCTGCAGCTCATCATGTGGTATTTAATTATATCCCATTCCAACATGCTGGCAGCTGTAGCACAGTGGTTTCGCGCATTACGGTCGTACACAACAATTTACTCATTGTAAACCTGCCAACGTGGCTTTATTCAACCAAGGTGGCACCGCACAGCCAAGGTGCTGCAGTGAACCGTACGGATGCATACGGATGCATTCAAATTAATCAATGTGTCCCAGGGAAAATAAAAAAAAACACATCCTACGTAAGCACAAGATGACATTTGTGCATATTACCAGGGCACAATAGTGTGCTATAAATCACAGGCTGAGTCCACCTCCTGGATAGAATGGAGCCATGTAAATAAATAATTGCTATCCGAATCAGACTCAGCTCGCGATGCAAATTTCATCTGTTGCCTGAATTATATTAAGAGCTACTTGCTAAACCAGATTGGCCTTGGCTCATAGGTATGTTTTGTGTATATTTATTTTCTAATTAGTCTTTCAAACAAACCGAGTCAATACTGTTGTTTTCATAATGCACATATCTCACCTTGTATTGCACATTCATTATTAGTTCATTGATAAAGAAAGCATTTGTCCATTATAGTGGATCACAGTTTCACCTTGAGTTCATAAAGGTTTTTTGAATGCTGCATGAGCACTTACCAATGTCATCCCAATGTGGCACACATTATTATTGTATTTCAAAAAGTGTAACAATGCACACAAATAGTGGTATCTAGACATCAAAATCTGTTCGTGGCCATAAACTCAGCCAGCATGCCTTGCATGCCACATGACATCACCATACTGCATGTATAGTATAATGCACAACAGCTTGTTTTGAACCATCAAGATGAAAACAAGTCCGCCAATATTACAATAGATCCACATAAATGTTAGCTGAATTAGACTTAAATCACAATGCAAATTCATGTTGTCTGAATTTGAATAATGATAAATATTTATTGTTTATTTTTACGCACTTTTCTGTCTGGTGAGTTTTCCATCATTTACAGAAATTACGAGAAGGTGTTCATATGGATTTACTATGTTATGAACATGTACCATAATTGTGTTGCTTACGGTGTAAACAGGGATTTGTATACAAATATATTGACAATGTTTCATTACGCAAGATAATCAAGCATCTGGATTTTAATGCTGTATTTTCCCAGATAGAATTAAAAAAATGGGATCATTCATCTCAATTGGCCCAAGTCTGGTGAAATAAAGGACACTGCAATGAGCAGAAATTGTATGCATCAAATGTCTGCTTTATTGGTTTTGTCATTTACAGTATATAGAATAGGGTAAAATTATCCCTGCCCTAGGCAGATGCTTTAATCCAAAGGAGATGAAAAGAACTGTGTATCTGTGGCCAGTTTAACAGGATTTTTAAATGAATATAGCTATGCCATTAAATTATATGTGCAATCAACATCTTGTTAAATAATAGTGTGAGAATAATGCTGCAGGTGTTGCAATATTTTGACTGACATCTGTTGTAATTTTTAACTGCCTATGTTAGTATTCCCAACACATTGACTTTACACTGCTTTCTTTGCAAACTCTTGAGCTATCTGATTGCTTTACTGATCTACCCTGGTCGTTATGACGCACAGCCAGTGGCTGTTTACTCACGCAGACGTAAACAGACATACTAATTCCCCTGTTAGCGTGCCTCGGGCAAGTGCTGTGAAGGCCAAAACAGAGCACACAGCGGGATAGTGCAGCCAGCATTAACCCCCAACCTGCGTTTGTGTCTCCAACTCCGGTATTGACCCCTTTATTCCAGGAAGTAATTTTCCACCTAGTTTACTTCGGAGAAGCTCACGGCCATATACAGACCCAAATTGCCATTGACATTGTGCACAGGCATGTATCCAACAATAATCTTGCTGGCATTGTGGAGCAGAATCCTCATAATGATGTCACTCTTTCTGTTAGACACGTGCACAAAAAAAAGACAGATAACCCATAGCCTACACAGGCCCGTTGGGGCAAGTGCTGTTAGCAATAACCGATGAAAACACTTTGTAACGCATTTTTTTTCCTGGGTAGTAAGTGTTATTTCGTAATTGCTTATGCTTAAAAAGTATATAGAAATGGCTATTATTCCCCACAAACTTTGATTTTGTGACCAGGACAATGATATTTAGAAATTTACCTATTTTCAATGAGAACACGGCCGGATTTGTGTCTTTTTGTTCACATAAAGTCAGAAAAAAACACATATGAATCAAAATTTACATGTATTTGCACTAAAATAATACAAAAATGACTACAAAAGTTTTAGAAGTGAGTAGTTTTTCAAGATTTACGATTATACTGTAAATCACTTTCACAAATCAGCCCCCAAATGTAGTCTCCCATCATGTTCTCGTTATACTGTCCTTGGTAGCGGCATTCAAAGTCCAGTATATCATGGTGGAAGCGCTCGCCTTGCTCCTCCAAGTACGCTCCCATGTTCTCCTTGAATTTATCAAGATGAGCATCAAGGATATGGACTTTGAGGGATATCCTACAGCCAATTGTGCCGTAGTTCTTCACCAGAGTCTCAACAAGCTCCACATAGTTTTCGACCTTGTGATTGCTCAGGAAGCCACGAACCACTGCGACAAAGCTGTGCTAAGCCACTTTCTCCTTACTAGTGAACTTCTTGGGAAATTCATCGCACTCCAGGATCTTCTTTATCTGTGGTCCGACGAAGACACCGGCTTTGAACTTTGCCTCAGACAGCTTAGGGAAGAAGTCTTGAAGGTACTTGAAGGCTGCCGACTCCTTATCTACAGCTCTGACAAATTGTTTCATAAGGCCCAATTTGATATGCAGTGGTGGCATCGGCACCTTCCGGGGGTCCACCAGTGGCTCCTACTTGACGTTGT
This sequence comes from Lampetra fluviatilis, assembly GCF_964198595.1. Lineage (NCBI taxonomy): Eukaryota > Metazoa > Chordata > Hyperoartia > Petromyzontiformes > Petromyzontidae > Lampetra > Lampetra fluviatilis. Next base: position 9,227,913 of record NC_136278.1, on the reverse strand, counting down.
TCCTCCCCACAGAGAATTCGGTCTGCTGTGGCCAGTCCCGCCTGTGGTAGTACGCCTTGGTGCTATCCCAAAGGCAAAGATAGCAGGGAAACTTGATGAAACCGCCTTGGAGACCCATCAGGAATGCCACCATTTTGAAGTATCCGATGACCTCCCAGTCATACTCATCATACTTAAAGGCGTCCAGCAAGGTCTTGATGCTGTTGTAATCCTCTTTGAGGTGCACCGAATGAGCAGCACGGCTTTGAGGCTCCTGGATGAGCTGTCAATGAAGTGGCGCCACTCATTCTGGTTGTTACAGGCGATTCCGATTGCCTCGAACAGACCGGATACGTGATAGCAAGTGCATTCTTGCCAGTCCAACATTTGGAAGGGTCCACCATGCAGAAGTAGCAGCTGCTTGAGTGGTCAGTGGGTTCCTGCCAAATTCTTGGGATAGCGAACTTCATGGCACTCTTTTCCCCTCTGTACCATCCTACAAAAATACATTTATTTCACCCATGACTAATGTCTAAGAGATTTCCGCAACATTTTTCACACTTGATATATTTTTTCAATAACACTGAAAATTGTAAAATATTTTAAAATTAAAAACTTTTACAATTTTGCAAGTAAAATTAGGTGCCCAGGGTTTGTCTTGATCCCTGACAGGCATGCCGAAATATGCCTTGTCGGCCTCACACATCTTAGAAGATGCTTCCACAGCATACTTTTTCACTCTTGTCTTGATAAATTGGTCGCAGACATAGCAAAATGCGTCTGCCGGATGCTTGCAGCCTCTTGATGCCATCTCAGAATAATCCAGATATGTATCCACTCAGGCAGCTGGAACTAAACTGAACTGGCGGGCTTAATGTCCCTGTATTTATACTACTATTCTTTTTACTGGAAAGTTCTATAATATTCTAGAAGTTACTCCAAGTTTACGCAGCACTTAATCGATCTGGAATGTTCTGGAAAATAGCTAAATTTCAAAGTATCACTGTCCTGGTCACAAAAGCAAAGTTTGTGCGGAATAATAGCCATTTTCTATACTTTTGAGGCATAAGCAATTAGGAAATACCACTTACTACCCAGGAACAAAAAAACAATTGTTACACAGTCAAATCAGCAGGTTCATGAGCCAACACCATGCATGGTCACCTTTGTCTCCCCAGTGCTGATCTTTCCACACTGTGTCAGATACTCATTTAAGGTTAATTGACCCAGGACAGATTCAGATAATCACCGCTAATGTACTCCACGACCAGGAATTGAACTCAGGCGCTAGGTGTGTAGCACAGTGCACTAACCACTACGCTACTGCTCCACAAACACACACAGGTATACACACACGTACACACACTCATTCGCACGCATGTGGATTACAGATAGAGATAGTAGATCCAATAGCAAAGGTTGATGACGATGAAGGTGAGGGGAAAGGCCTTGCGAGAGTAGTTATCGATGTGGTGTGGGTTCTGCACTGTGCAGCAGTTCATGATGCAGACCAGCCGCTCCTTCAGCTTCTTCCCTTCCACGTTGATCCCCTGGGGAGCGCCGTTGGGCTTGGGTTCCCCAGGAGATGAGGAGTGTCCGGGAGACGAGGAGTGCCCGTGCCCATTCCCACTGCCGCTGCCTCCGTCGTAGCTGTCCACCGTCTTTGCGGGGCAGCGCGTCACGGGGGTCTGCATCATCCCGTTGCTCTCTTCGAACTCCTTCTTCAGCTCCTAACGGACAAAAGAGCGGTGATTTTGACACACCGATTCAACGGCTTACATAAGCGATGCTTATTATTCGTCATGTTAAAGGCAGCAGAGAATGCAGTGGCACACAACAATTACAGTCAGGAATAAAATGTAAACCTTTTCTGAAAATATATTTCAATTACGTTGTGCAATGGCTCTCTGAAAATTGGTCCCCACGTTTTGCAAAAAGTCGAAGTCATTCTGTCCCCCTGCTGTAATGAGCAAGGGGCAGGGCTGATATTTGCAGCAGCCCCAAATATCCTGCATCTGTTTAGCTGTCTCTCCATAGAGCAACCACATGAATTTAAATGTCATAAGTGTGTCATCTATATTCCAGTGGTATTTTCTACGGAGCAGTATTGAAATTGACACGTTTTGCTGCAGCGGGGCTTGAAACTAATTTTAAATACGATATACAGCGTTTTATTTGAAAATGTAGCTAAACTTGTTTTCATCAGATGCCGAGTTTAAAATAATTCCAACATTGGAACTACACAGATCACAAAGGAATATCACAGTTCGTGTCATTCTATAAGTGCAAACCATCGAAGAATGAACATATACTGTAATGTGTTTTGTATTGACGATGCATTATCAAGGCCAAAGACATAAAAGTGAAGCTTAACTTGTTCAGCCATTAAGTACCAGTGCGATATACCACTTTGGAGGCAAGGGTTGATGGATCGCATACATTTGTGAAACTTTCAAACCCACTGGGCTGTGATATGGCCAGGCGATTGCAGTACAGCCAATTAATTTGCGAGCCCACCACTGTGAACCTTTGAGTGTCGTTCCCTCGTATATATAAATGGGTTTTCTCTTGATACTCTGGTTTTCTCCCACGTAAAAATAACATTCAGAGACATTGCCAAACATATGAGAAAGCAAGACCCTTCTTCAATAGCCTTGAGACTCAGTGATACTTTCCAGACGGAATTAATCGTGTTATAATTATACACTTGAATGATTAAGATACCTAATGTGCTAAATTGATCTTAATTTTAACATCGTTCTAATTTCTTCCTGGAGAATACGTGATTTGTGAATGAGATCGGTGTACCAATACAATATATTTGACTTAATATTTTGTCCTCTACAGACGATTTCTCTGTTGAGGACAAAACAATATTTTTCACAAGAAGGTAGACAGAAAATTGCATGGCACCTGACAGCCCGAGCGATGCCCAGCTGACGAGCAAGACATTTTTTTTTATTTTATATCCATTTTTAAAAAGGAGCTATGTGCCCATTGTGTTTTTATGTTCGGAGGTCGATGCCATAAAAGTGTAGTTGAGTTGCTAAGTTGTTATCTATAACAATGTCCCCTCACACATAAGCACAAAAACGATGGAATGTTCACCAGTTGTTTCACTTTAGGTGGCAGGTGAATGCTCGTAGTTGAAATGTGCCAAGATACCAATGTGTTACATTCTTTGATATTCTATGTTGGGTTTTGGGACCTAAATGGATCTCAGAGCATGAATATGGTTTAAACAGCAGTCAAATCGGGACAATTTCTACTACAAAGGCCTGCCTCAAGAGAATATAGATGTAATTCAGTGGAGTTTGTGTTGATAATCCATAAATTTGTTCCAATTTACTTGCATTATCTATTTCAGTAATTATATATTGGTCATCACATTTGTTAGACCCAGTAATTACACGCAACCCTATTTACTGGACTACCGCACAGTATTTATTTTTCTCAATAAAACTTCAAAACATAATATGTTATATATTATGTTAACAGGAGCATCAGGACATTTAAAGTGCCAAAGAGGAAATACAACAGGAATGTGGACAAAATAGAATCCCTCACTCAACTGTGAGCCACCAGCAAACACCACAAAATAAAGTGACGTCCCTAAGGAAGACTTTGGATGATAAGACATGAAACTAGGGTTTATGTTTCCACTGAAATCTTTAACTGTGACGGGGTCGGCAATTATTTACGGGTTACATTGCAATCTCATGGCTGCACTTTGTCCATTTGGAGAGTTTATAGCTTCCACCAGCAGGTGGCATGTACCATGGTACTTCTGTAAGTTACCGATAGTAGTCCATTGTAGCCTCTGACCGATGGACTCAACAAAACGCAAGTGCATTCAATTGACAGCAATTCAATCTCACATTGTGTAGAATTTTTTAACTAGATTACAATCACCGGTACCAAATGTACGAGCATCGTTGGTTAGACGACAAGCAAATAGAATTTAAAAAATCAACTAATGCTCATCCCCAAACATCATGTGACTTACACACTGCATTATATTTATCCAGCAAGAGGAGGCAAAATCCCCTCTGGAGCAACACCTTTATCAGCTCGATGTAGGAAATATAATCCACACCCAATGTCTACCACATTCATCGTTTAAAAATACCGCTATTAATAATGCTATTACTTGCACACACGCACAATTTCAGCAGCAGAGATATCATGCAGTGTTAATGTATGCCAGCAATGAAAAGCACATTTCCCCTTTGTGGAGATAAGCAGCTGGAGAAGAGGGAAGCTTAATATTTAAAGAGCTATTGATGCGGTCCAAACTTGCTTAGGAAAAAGATTTTAGTAGCCTGTGCTGGCAGTTTAGCTTGAACACTGAGGCTATCACCACAGCTCTGTCAAGAATGCCGTAGGCAAAGGCTTAGCCAGGATTTCTTACACGGCAGAGCACGTAGGGCAGACTTGCAGTGTTTTATATGTGTCACAGCTTGTTACAGCTTTGGGTGGTAGCGTACGCTTTCTTGTACTTCCCGGATCTAATCGCTGCATTTCACACATATAACACGCGCTTTGGAATCGTATGAAAAGGGAAGAGACTGTCCACCAGCATTTCTATTCACCGATTTAAATACACATAATCTTGGAGGGTCGTGGAGCTATATACTACCGCTGGATGAAGGGGGTTGCAATCTAAGCCCATGGTCATGGGATATGTACTGTTTGCAGAATAGACAAGGCTTGGGTTTAAAACGGCAGCACATACAAGATACACACTGCCCCCTACCACACTGCTGGGTTATCGCTTGCACTTAGACTTGGGGGGGGGGGGGGATTGTGCCCCATGCTAAACTGCTGACATTGCTTCTACATTTAAATTGCCTGCAGTTGACCCCAAATCATATTTTGATTACCTCAGCATCCATTAGCTGCTGCTTTCTGATGGGTCCCTTCCGTGGGAATGTTGTAATTTCCAACACCCATTCAGGTTATACTATCCGAGATGAACAATGGCCAACTTTGACTTTTAACAAAGAATGTGACAATTCTCAGCTCTGGGAATCTGGAACAAAAACCGACTCCTCTTCATCCTCTCTGACGAAAGCCGCAGCGACAGACAGAGAGAAGTGGAAAGACCACTGCAAGGAGATATCAGTGAAGGAAAAGGTCATAACCCAGCGGCCTGAAAAACCAAGGATCTAGCAGAGTAACAAATAGCAACCACGCCTGTGGGTCACTGTAAACAAGTTGCAAACATTACCAAATATACTTGGAGGCCTGTGAACGGTGGGGTTGTGGCGAGTGTGGGATGAGCTGCTACCCAAAGATGCACGTTGCACATAAAAAAACTGTCAGCCTTATTTAGACAGCCGGCTCAAAATAACTTAATGTGTGGCCATTTCTGTCAATTGCACAACCAACTCCAAGTGACAAAACTGGCAGTTCTTTTGAGCTGGTGGCGTGAATCATTGGGCGATTTGCCAGGCAAGGCAAATCGCCCGATGATGCTGGATGTAATTACCAGCTAAACGTCACGGTACTCAAATTGTAAATGTTGTGGATTTACTCTCGAACACACCGATGGGCTGAATTCGTCACTAATTGGCGTTTTGTTTACGTAACAAATCCCTTACTAATTGGCTGTGTCGGGTGGTGGAGGGTTACGACATATTTATACTTACGCGATCTAATCCAAAAACCTATATTATGAATAATATTTGTCGCAAAAGCCTACATATTATTAAATCCGATTTGCGTTTCTCTTTATTTCCCCCCGGGCCCGCGCACTCGTCGTTACTGTTTGCGATGGGGCTTTTCTCATTGTTCGCGAAATTCGAACGAGGCCCGGCTTTACCCGTTGGATGTCGTGGATGTGTCCCTGCTCGAGCGTGTGGAAGTGCGCCACGGCGTACTCCACGAGCGCGCCGAAAATAAAGCTGAAGCAGATGCCCAGGTAGACGTCGATGGCCTTGATGAAGCAGTTGGCGTTGGGCAGGGAGGTGCGCGCGCCCATCATTAGCGTGGTCATGGTGAGCACTGTGGTGACGCCTGCATTCGTGCCGAGGAGAAAGAGAGGTTACCGAAAGACCCAAAGAATATTGGCACTACTTTCTCCACAGTGTGTGGAATGGAATGTGAGAAGGCCATTTTCCAGACTAAAAACAAAAGGCATGCACAGGTGTTGTGCACTACATTTCTGCATTTGTGAGTATGGCCATGTGGAAAGTCAAACGATGTTTTTACACTACATTACACCAATATGTAAATTCATACTGGGGTCACATGTGTAATGAAGGCAGCTAAAAAGCACACACTCGGTTAAACAGGGTGGACGAGTGCAATTATGGCCATCTCAGAGTAATAAGCTGACACCGCTGAGATTTTAGATTCAAATCTGGGTTAGAGCCACATGTGACCTAACCTCATGTGCAGGCGAGTTGATGGCCTCAGCCCAGTCACCAATAGTGGACAAATAGCGTTACATATATTTGGCATATTCCAGCTTTGCACTATGAAATCACATAAATTGGATTTGATCACCATGTGATGAACACTCGATGCAGGGCATATACATGTGTGACAAACCGTGGATTCCCTGGGACTCCTTTGGTCATGGAGCCCATGTGGAGTGTCTGGGGCTCGTTGGTGCTGGGTACCAGTTGCTTCAAACTGAGCTGTGCTGCCGGTGTTGCCCTCTCCTCTCGATGGCGAGATGTCAACTACCTCGCCTAGTATACAGGAGGTCGTGAGTTAGATTCCGACCCTGACGATGCCCGTATATTTGGAGTGTGCATGTTCTCCCCATGGTCGTGTAGATTTTTCTCCGGGTCGTCCGGGTTTTCCCTCCACATTTAGAATCAACATGCGATTAGAATATTTGGTTGCTATAAATTTTCACATGATAAGGCACTTCGTTAAGCGATCGTGTGTGGCCAGGTTGGGTCTGAAAAATAGCTATACAGCTCAGTGGTGCTTACCTGGTAAAATAAAATATAGTTTAGTTTAGTCTCTCTCTCATGGTTTGCTCCCTCCCCCCATTCCCAACATAGCTTCGATTGAAATGTATTTTTTGTTGTAAAGCATCTTCACACGTGGCTTAATTTAGACACTGTATATATTTAAAATGTTGTTGTTGTCATGCCTGAGGTTTATAGGTAGTAGTAGTATTTGTATGTTCAATTTAACCATACATACATGGGCTATTCTGTTTTTATTCTCATACTAGCCTTGGGAAGTACTGATTTCTGCTCATGGCACTGAACTAGTGGTGAAAGTTCCACGTTCCAATGGTGGAAGCTGGTCAATCCGTAAGGTGACCACCTTTCACATCCCACATAGCGGTACTGATCTGATTGAATCAATGAAAAGGTGCGTACATTCTACGAACATCATTTGAACTCGCAACTCTACTGGCTATTCATCAGGCCTTGGATGAGTTAACACCAACACAAATAACATTTGCGGGTTAGGTTTTTTAGCATTATCATATGCAAGTGGCCAAGATCATTTAGTATTTGACTCCTTTGGGTACTTTACAATTCCACATAATCGCAAGACCCTTTTTGCAATGAGAATTTGGGATATTGTATAAGTTAAGAATATTATGCACTTGCTAGATAACGCTGCCACGAATATTAAGAGATATAAATTTTATACAAGGTCTCTCGGCACACAGACCAATGTGTCATTCATTTACATCCTCACCGTGATGGAATGCACCACGAAAACAATTAAATGATTTCAGAATTATGTTTAGAACTACAATATATAACACGTGAAATGTGGTGCCGATAATATTACATAGTTTATAATGCGATTAAAAAAGGTCGTTTTGTTTTTCCGTTATACATTTTCCAAATTTGACCTTCATTTGCAACCATCAATACAATACTGGAGCCCAACTCTGGGCTGTGCATGAAGGTGTTTTTAACATCCCATGTTCATTGATCTGGCCGACATTTTTTATTGTGTGATTTAAAGGGACAAATAGATTATTGTAGTGAACTTTTTTTCGTACAATTTATAGCAGTTATTATTAATCTGTACAATCAGGGCGGAAATTACCGATCTTTACTCATGTTAAATATTTCATAAATAATGATAACATAGAAAATTGATTGATGTTTCCTCAAATCACATGTTTAACAAAGCATCATCCATTTGTGTTTGAACATTTTTACATTGTGAATGCATATCAAAGACATAAAACCAAATCACTCTCAATGCACCCAATCAGTTAAGATCTCAGAAGCCAAACAGACTTTAGCCTAGTTAGTATGTGAATGGATAGTCACCAGGGCTTGCCAGGTATTGAAGCAACAGGGCTGCGAAATGGCCGGAATATTGAAATGATGAATATCACCCCTCGTATACAGGGTGGGTTTTCTCTGGTTTCCTCCCACATGAAGTGAAAGGCTCTTTCAGTGAATTGGCCAAATATATCCCACTGAAAAAAAGTGTATTGAGACTCAGTGAAGCTTTCCTGAATAAATAATTGGAAGTTTTTTTTATATGTACACTGTAAATATAATGTTTCATACACAATCACGTTTTTCCGTGACTTTTGTGCTGTTTGCTAATCAGCTATTATGAGTTACTAGCAATACAATGTATCCTATGCTCAGCAGGTTTTTTGTGTTGTCAAAATGGGTAGCCAAGTTGAATGCAATGGAGCAAAACAGGATTATCATCCTGAGTGTGTGTGCACTGCACAGAGCTCTTAAATCCGGGAGTTTACTATGCGATTAAAACAAAATCGATATTGCTCCTTACGCCCGTCACACCGTATAACTGCCATGTGCTCGTCCATATGGTTCTAACAATTATAAACTAATTGCATATAGAGAGATTCAGAAAATATGATACACCGGGGGCAGTATTGAGGTAATTGATTCGCAAGACTTATTTTTTCAGATGGTCCTGCCTGGGTGTTTGCATGTGATCAATCCACTGCCAGATGAAACCCTTCTCAAGCTGCAGCCACCTTTCATAAGCATACAATCTAATAATCCAATAATCGACCATTACCTGCAAATGAACTGATATCAGCGCTCCATCTCGTCGTCCTCTCAGCTGCGTCCCATTCGTTGGTTGCCACTTCAATCCATGATTATGCTTTACCATCCTTTCTAGCGATGTGTCCTGCTCAAGCCCACTTACTTTCTCTTGGCAGTTTGAATGATGTAATTTGCCATACAAAAGAAGAATGATGTCATTAACCTGTATATCCTATCGAATGCACGCAATTCTCTTTTTGGCTTCTCAATGCAATTCTAAGCACGCATCTCTCCAAACTTCTTTGGGCACTTTTCAGTTTTTGTTCCGTATTTTACAACCATGACCGTATTTCAAAACCAAGTCATGACAGGTGGTAGATCTTTTTTATACGTATCTTCATTGGGGTCATTGGTATGTTACTTTTCATTATCAAGTTGATATTTCCAGAAAAGTTCCAACCCACCTCTTTATGCATAAATACAAAATAAAACGTTTCGATGCACTTACATCAGAAAACTACTTGCTGTACTGCCCCCTACTGGCACTGTGGTACCCAGAAGGTGATATGTCATGTGTAAATAATTTAAACACGATCAACCAATTAGTCTGCAGTGCTATTCCATATTTTTTTACACGTGCATTTATCACCATCACCATCATCATCGGCCATGGCCAATCTACTGCTGGATGACGGCCCAATCCGCAACCTCATCTCACGAATCCTGCGATGGAATAATTCACCGAGCACCTGCACGCACGCAGATTCGCTGCTCAATCTCCTCTCGGTGGACATCCTCTATGATGCATTCCTTTCCTTGGCCGAGACTCCCATTATTATTTTTAACCATAGGCAATCATCACTTCTGGAGACGAGTGTCCTGCCCAAGACCACTTTCGTTTCTTAATATATGTAGTTCGAGTGGCGTCATTAACCCGAGTATGTTCTCTAATCCATCTGTCCCGCGCCAAAAAAGTGCACAAAATAAAAATAAAAAGATGCATGGTTGGAATTACGCTGAGAGCCAAAAAGAAGTGAAGTTATTTATTGTTCAACTTATAATGTTTTTTTGCAAAGCAGCGAGTTTAATCACATGCAATAAAAACGCAGTGCTTCATGATTAACTGCATTTTTTTTAGCATACATCAGTAACGATTGTGTGCATTTTAGCCACGTGTATTGAAGGCATAAATATGTATGATACATATGTGTGCATCGGTGTGTTTGCAAAAGTGCTTACATTCAATGCCAACGTTGTTTAAATTATTAAGAGGGAATATTATTGCACAAGAAGGCATCGCATGAATTCTGCCTTCACATTTAATTTGGCCCAGTTCAAAGCTGAAGATGCAACTTGCATATTTATGGCAGAGAAGCACAGAATGAAAGCATCATCAATCAACTGCACAACTTAAAAAAAAACATTGTAAATTGTATATAAGATCAACTTTGCCAGGATTAGGGGGGAGAAAACCTGCAAGTTCACTTCAGGAATTATTCTGGATATGTTCTGCTGTGCAGATAGTTCTGTACAAAACAAAAACGTGTATCTCTGTTACAGATAGTGACAGCACAATCGAGATGTGATTTATGAAAACAATTTAAACAAAAAAAACAAAAGATCTGCAGAACTCACCGATACAGATCCTGGCAGGGACGGAAGACTGGCTGATCCAGAAGGACACCCAGGACAGCACAACGAGCAGCACGGACGGAATGTACGTCTCCAGGATGAAATACAAGATGTTACGCCGCAGTTTGAAGTGAAACACCAGCTTCGGGTACTGGCCTGCCGCAGAGTCATAATAAAGGACCGTGCAGTTATCACTTTTTCTCGGCTGCTTGATTCTCAAAATCATGTTCTTATTGAGGTAGATGTCCTGGAAAATTGGTTAGTCTTCCCAGAACATAAAAAAAAATTCAGATAATAATATACCATACAAGATAATTAATTTGCTTGTAAATCTTCCTTCTGCTGACATCGTGACATATTCTTCTCATGATATGTCCCGGGGTTCTTTTTTTTTGTACCTCCGAGGAAGCATATCCGAGGTGTACATTTCAATTCTGGTTCAGCCAATCAACAGCGGTCACAATGTGTAAGTCTGAACCCTTGTTGTTATCACACATTCTTGTGAGTGCAGTCCATCACGAATGCACAGTGATGACAACAAAGTAAACGTGGATAGACAGGCCCTCGCCATCAGAAGGTGGAATTTTACCAGTCACTCCAGAGTGTTGACTTATTTGTTTGTTTAATTGTTTTTGCCACCCCATGTTTATTAAAGGTGGGGCAAAAAGTTAAGTGCGTGAGTGCAAGGGGAAGACAATGGGGAAATGGGCGAAAGGAGCAGGGGTAAGGGGTTTTATTTTTACCTCACCTGTGCACTTCGTTTGGAATATGACTGTCATCTAACCATCAATACAATGCTGGAGCCCAACTCTGGGCTGTGCATGAAGGTGTTTTAACATCCCATGTTCATTGATCTAGCCGACACTTTCTATTGTGATTTAAAGGGACAACTAGATTATTGTAGTGAACTTTTTTCGTAATTTATAGCAGTTGTTATTAATCTGTGCAATTAGGGCGGAAATTACCGATCTTTACTCATGTTACATATTTCATAAATAATGATAACATAGAAAATTGATTGATGTTTCCTCAAATCACATTTTTAACAAAGCATCATCCATTTGTGTTTGAACATTTTTACATTGTGAATGCATATCAAAATTTCATATTCTACTGTACTTCTGCGATTGCATTGTCCAGGCTCAGGCGATCCTGTAATTCAAACTCTCAACAAAGGGGGTTTGAATCCCTTCGGAAATTCCCATTCTATGGGTTTTGATGGCATTGTGAATTCAGGATTTACGACTTTATTCCCATGGAAACCCCCTGGTGAATAGAGCGATAAATGTGAACAGACACGCGTGATCTCAAGGGCCACAGCTTTGACACTTACAGCTTCAATCCATGCCTAAAGAGCCCCCATGTTCGTTGACAGTGAGACACATTTCTGAGGTTGATTGTTTTATATTGAAGTCCACGGACTACCTTCCTGCTTACGTGTCGCTACTATTTATAATTTTGTTACCATATTTCTACAAAAGTTACTTTACACCTTCTTTGGGTCTTAAGTCAAGATTTACTTTACACTGCAGTTGGTATTCGACAACACATTTTCTACTACTATTATCACTATATTATTTTACCAAGTAAGGCCCACTGAGCTATATAGCCCAATGAAGTGGCTTATGTGGAAATGTATAACAGCCAAATACTCTAAACGCATGTTTCGAAATGTGCAGTGAAAAACAGGAGGACCAGGAGAAAAATCCACACGACCACGGAGAGAACATGCAAACTCCAAATATACAGGCGTCAGGGTCGAGATCGAACTCACGACCTCCTGTATATCAGGCGAGGTAGTTAACATCTTTACACTGCGGCACCCTATTATTACATATTACATAAAGGCAGTGTTTTTTTCGGCCAGAGAATTCCAGGGATGAACTTCAAAAAATATTTTCCCATCTGCCCCCCACCCCCACCCAAGTAGGGAGCCACTGAAAATATTCCATGAGAAATTAATCCCTGCATCAAGGTAACCTCTGACACCAAAAATTAAAATCAAGCATCCTGGAAATAATCCATTGCAACAGCATGGCAAGCTATTATTGGCAAGTGAGACACAGCACATTTCAGTATTCCTTTGATGTAAAAAAATCGCCATTTTTTTTCAAAGTACTGTATTGTATAGATCAATATATTTCAATTACCTGTGTTGCTCAAAACAACATCAAAAGGTATGAGCAATACCGTGTAAGATATAATTGTTGAGGACCACCGCAAAACTCGACTTCCACAGCAACCAATTATATAAAGTGCTGTAATTCTATATTTGTCCAGGAAAACATTACTCAACCTCATGACACATTTTCAGTAGGGACCCACTTGGTATGTTTGGCCAATTCTTTTCAAGAAATTTTTTAGAAGTGTCCAAAAAAAGCTCATACATAAGAGAGAAAAACGCTCAAACTTGCATCGGAAAAAAACGACATGCTGTACTGCCTTTCGAAGATGCATTATTGTCATTCAGGTATATATTGTGCACGTAATCTTAGCATGATTGTGTAGTGACGTATAGTGAGTCACTGTGGTGTAGCGCCAGCCACTGAGAGTAGAGTGGAACTGTGCGTGTCAAAGCCTCTCTCTGGAACAAGAGTGTGGATAGCATGGAAGGGAACCCTAGGGGGCATTGTTCTGGTCACAGAGAGAGGTCGGTTAAGGATGTAACAGTCTGGGTGAACCCGAGACGGCACGTGACCGGACAGAAGAGGTAATGGGACGCTTGGCATAGGGTCCTCGGGCTTCTAGTAAGATCCAGAAGGAGGCGTGGCCGGGGCCATGCTGAGGAGGATAAAAGCCGAGTCCCGAGAGCGATCTGGGCTGTCTTCTAGAATCATCCCCTCGAGCCACGTCGCTTCGGTCTTCGATCGGGGTCTTATCTAGTAGTTACTCTGTTGGGGGTAGTTAACAGTGTTGCCTTTGATAGTAGCCCGGTTGGGGCCGTATAATAAACGTGTTGCCTCCCAGACCAAGTGTGTGCCTCCGTGGAACCCACTACAATTGCATAACCCCTCCTACAGGTTATTAGATTTCAAGTGTGTGCCACTGCACCCAACGATGCTGTTGGACTATGTATATAACTGAATGTTTGAAACGTCATTTTTCACTACATCTCACAACTCTATAATGAATATGCAGAGGTAACAATTTAAAAACTGGGGCATACCATGATAATATTATCTCACAATTCCGAAATAGGGAAGAACGACATAGAAATGTGTTGTCTTGATGGGTGATTTGTTGCACAACTGACACAAACCTGGATTTCTAATGTCCCAGAAAGACAACTACCTCATCAAGTCCTGTTAAAACCAGGACAGGTGACAATCCGCTATACAGAACATGATGCATACCTTGGGCTGCAACAGGTGTAGGTTTTAATTCACATTTGTATCACCAAGGGATTGCTTTCCAAACAAAATCACTGCTTGTAAATTGAAAACAGTGCTCAAATGTATGACAAGACTCAACTTTACAGACATGCAAGCTCTGTGAGCTGTTATAAAAGAGATCGGTGGTTGTCACCTCTGAGGAGGTGTTGTGACTGAGGAGGTCTTGTGTTGTGACTATGGTCAGTATATTTTGTAAGGCTGAAAAGTCAGTCCCTTTCTGCTACCAGCAGGTGATGCTATAAGTCCCTGCAGGTATACTAACTCATGGTTGATGGAGTTATATTCTTCTCTTGGCGTGTCATTACAAAGGCGTTTCTTTGTTTTATCCTTGACACTTTAATTACCGTAATTATTCAGTGAAACAGAAATATTCCAGTTTCACTTAATAGTCAAATTGTATGTATTCTATATTCAGCTATTATTTATAACTGCTAATTTTTTCAATATGAGCAGGTGTGTTCACTGAATCAAGTTGTACTGGTTGGGGCACATGTCAATGAATATTGATCTTTCATTTGTTTTTTTTATGAACCAAATATGTATCTAAATTTCATTTGGATATTAATTGGCCAAAGGCCAAATGCATGCAATTGTTATTCACAACTATTGTTTATGTAAATGTGCATTTCTGCAATTACTTGCTCACCACTGCTGGCTAAAGGCCCTCTATTTTGGGGGAGCTCTAAAGAGAGTGGGTATTTAGACCTACTCCACGCTGGTCAAATGTCTTGCAAAAGGGGGGAATAACCACACCACACTCGACCTGATGATCGACAAACTGCGGTTTACTCATTTATACTGCTGGGAAGACAGTGGTGGGGGAATTTAAGAAACCTGCACCATAGTTTAAACTGCCTGTTGGGAAATATGGCCAAACATGGAGATGACCTGCTGGCACAGCAGTCAGAACATAGAGATGGCATCACTTAGACCCTGGGTTGATTCTGAGCAGTAACTCGGGCTTAAACCAGGTTTTCAAGTGGAGTAAACTAATGTATCGGCCGGGTGACAGAATTAATGTATTAAATATGGGTTTTTACTTAATTTGGATAAATTCCAAGTTTGTTAACAAACACAAAACAGCCGTTTCAGTGCCAAGCAATGAACTTGTATCAGCAGGATGGCATGTTAAGTAGTGCACACTCTTTTGTGTAAAAAATGTTTTAAGTCACATTAAGGTATATTTGAAGCAGTTCAAAAATAATTCCTCTTGTAGGGTATTCTCTTACACATTCCATGATACAACGCTGGCAGCAACCTTGGAATTAAATTTGGGAAAAATCCAAAAATAAATTACCAAACATTAATTCATGTGGCTTTAGACTGTCAAGAAGTATATATGTAGAATTCACCAATTTCATAAATTACAACATTCCATTGTGTCCCTTATCTACTCTGAAAAACAGGTTTCTCAGTTTGCATATTTTTTCTTGGAACAAAAACTCAACGCATTCATCAAATAGCAATGCCTAAAAAGGAATAAATATATATAGTCGATGATGTTTGTGGAAATGCCCCTTCCCCAAGTTCTATAAAAAAGGGCCATTGCCTGAATCGTCATCAATAGTTTTCATTTGTGCTGATGCACCACTGCCACGGAACCTTCAAAAACAAAACAAAGCATTTACGTAGACAAATATATTTCTCACCGGTTTCATAGACGGCCTCAGAAACAGAGGTGTAGTACCCTTCCACCGTGTACTGGGCAAGTTTGAGTGTGTCGAGTCCCCGCACAGAGTCGTTTCCGCGTGTCCAGTAGAACACCAGATCGTTCGTATTGTATCCCCCTAACAATACCACACACTCATCAGAGATCAGCATCGTCATCATCGTCGTCGTCGTCATCATCATCATCATTCACCGTCAGATGTATGAGCATGTCTCAAAATTACCTTTCAGCTGCCCCATATTAAGACGGTGGTTCGCTCAACAACACAAGTGATACAGCCGAGATCTTTAATGTCACACTCATTTACAGCCATCTCAGGTGACTTTCAATCGGAATTACACCTCAAAGCCTTAAACTGCGTAAACTACCCCCGCTGTAATTCATTTGTCTTTATTTATTTGCCGAATGAAAGTGGGGTGGAGTGTTGGTACTCTGAACCTGGCCACCTGAGTTTGATTGCTGACCACCACCATTAGTTTGCGAGTGACAGCTAAACCGTACTTCAGTGACCAGTACGGTGAAGTATGGTCTAACAAAACTCATGTTCAAAAATGTCGTGGTGAGGGAGGTCTCTATTCTGCAGCCAGTGGATTTACAAATGCCAGTCGTGGATGAATAACCACGCACCCCTACTCTGGGCCAACCCACACTGAGCAGTGTAAGCACCTTATGGTCAAACAACTAATATGGCATGAGGCCTTCATACATTAGGTGAACTAACAAAGGGCTGTACATTATATTTAAACCTTTAACCTACCAATGTTAATTACATGACAGTTTTTCGCAGCTGGTGATACACTCATATTTGGATGGGGTCATATTGTGTATCATTTTCGTGTTTCCCATATGGACTGTATTTACTCTCTACACATTTGCTGTTTTAGTCAGTGACCTCTGGAATGAATAACAGGTTAATTGTTAAGAATAGCATGCTTGTGTTACCGAAAACCATGAGACGAAGATTTGGACAATTTGGTGAAGTGGCGTTCGAGCATGCTTGCGTTTGTCAGAAAACAGTCTTCAATATACTGGGAACGTTGAAAAGGAGTGGGCTTGTGATATTTTTACAGCATCAATCAGTATAAGGATTTGGGTACATTTTTTATATTTAATGGAGATAAGGTAAGTCTCACTGAAGTACAGTACAGGAGTCATCGGTGATTGTAGAATTATATACAGAACTCCAGGGCTGTTAATATTTTCAGAGTGTGAGGAATTGGATGTTCTGTCAGGACAAAGACAACGAATCGAACGTTCCAGTTTAATTCAACCTGTTTGTGGTGAGTCATCAGCGTCGTAGCTATACTGAGTGTGCAGGCGGTGCAGTTGCACCGCAGAGGGTCCACAAGGTCCGCAGGAACCCCAGGTGCCAGGCTGTGAATACGTGGGAGGCGGGGGGCAGCGACTGCTTGCAGTTGGCTGCTTGGGGGGGTTGGCAGTGACAGCTGGAGGCGTCGGAAACGAATCCAATTGTCTCAAACGGGTGGTGGGCAGATTGTTGGCACTCGGGAGGGGACAGCAATGTCAAGTTGTGCAGTCGGGTGGCTGTGATGAGTGCGGTGTGCACCTGACACTGATCAGGTGACAGACACCAAAGACGCCTCGGGGGGGGGGGGGGGGGCCTTAATCACGTGGATATGTGAGGCGAGAGCGGACAGTGACGCGGCACGTTTGGGTCCCCCGTTCAATTCGTTGCCACCAGCGCAAATGTTGCACCACTGACTGGGCCCTCTGAATGTGAATAAGCCTGGACATAAAAAAAAGCTCTGAACTCTTTCATGCAACAACTCACAGCTCTCCAGTTGCAGGGTGCAGGTCTGCTTGTCCATGGGATACTTGGTAAGATCCATGTTGCAGGCCACTGTGGTGGTGATTCTGTTGACAAAGAATGCGTGATAGTGCTTCACATCGAATACGCGTAGTTTAGTTCAAAATGTCTGTGTGTTACTGCTCAAATACACCATGGGGTGTATACTTATTTCCAGTGGCTGCTCTTAGCCAGTAGTGGAAACTCGGCATGTCCATAACAGGATCAATCACTACAAAGGTCGACCATTGTTCACTTCCCACACAATAGCGATAATGCTATCAAACCCATTGAAGTAATGGTGAAGCCTGGACCAGAATTTGACTTCACAATCATCAACTGTAGCAGCCCTCCGGCATTCTGAATTTTAATTGTGCTCTCATGTGTGTTCTCATAATGTTATCGTAGGCAGCCATGAATGTATTGCCATCTGTCAATAAGTATGAGATGTGGAATTTTCACCACTGGGTCAGAGCTATACACACACAGGCAGCAAAAAGAGAATACACACATAATGGACGTTATGTAATTAAAGAAAAAATGTGAGTGTTCCTATGCTCCATCGTATATTGGGCCGTGCTTATATCAATTGGTAGTCGTGAGCCAATCGTGAAAATACCTCATTCCTATGGTGGGTTCAAGGTTCTACAACTCGCAGGATAGTGCAATGCAATTGGCACTTTGACGTCGTCAAAAAAGAGTGAGAAGCACATTACAGGCAAAACAAGATGATTCACATACAACTTAAAGATGAGCAAGTAGATCAATTAAGATTAGGTCTAAGCAACAGATACGAATGCACAGAGGAGCAAAATTATTCAATGGATGTCAGCACTTTAAACAATCATCAATCACCCGTTATGCATTTCCCACGTCACAGCCAGCATATGCCAGCGATAACGACTGTGGTACATCCATGGACAGTGCATTGAAAATGCGAGCGAAGGTTAGAGGGCAGAGAACACAATTTATGAAACCACCAAAGATATGTTCAGGAAGAGGAGGGGTATAAAGTAACCATTGTTGGTAAAATTACGTGTATATTTCACCAGGTAGTACAGTGGTTAGAGTTTTAGGCCAGCAAATAGGGTCGAATCCTTCTTAATATTTTCAGAGTCAAGAAATGAGTGCCACTTTGTGGGAAGTAATTGTCTTATGAAAAGGATATCCCATGGCATAGGAATGTGGAATTTGCAGCACTGGCTCGGGAATTAGCGCCAATACTAAACATCGTAACTTTTTTTCAACCATGATGTCCCCCACACAGAGCGGCTTGCAAGATACAAAAAGTTCATTCTTACATCACGCACCTCCTACATCGAAGGTCGCATCCAAACTGCCTCAGGAAACCCTTGCGACCTTTGGAAAGCCCTCAAAGACCTCTTCTATCGCGGCAGCAGCAGCTTGACCCCCAGTAACAACAGCCCACAAGCATTATTGAAGCTCACAACCTCCTTCAGCACACACTTCACCAATAAACGTTCCACCATCACCGAAACCATCAATGCATCCCTAAAACTTCACTCACACCCCTCTTATGCCCCCCCCAACCTGCAACCCCAACTCCGACTACATCCCTGCCCTTCTTTTCATTTGCACTTCCCAAAAAATGTCTTCATCCTAATCCATGCACATCGCATCAAGTCATCTCCTCTGGACACCCTCCCCTGTTCCCTGCGCGAAGTGTGCTACAGAACTCTTCATAATTATCTCCAATACTACCAATGTCTTTTTTGCAGTCGGGCATTTTCCCATCTTGCTCTAAAAGTGGTCAAGTCACCCCACTGCTCAAGCAACCAGGCCTCAAACCTAATGACCCGGCAAGCTAATAACCCATAACAAGCCAACCTCTCCACCCTCTCCAAGCTCCTGGAATGCTTTACCCTCAACTAGCTCAAGGCCTACACTACCTCCTCTCCAAACTCTTGCTCCTTCCTGTCAGCCTTCCCTCAGACCTAGTCCACTCAGAATGCACTGACAATGGATAACATTTTTCCATTGTGCACTCCGGTTCAGTCGTTGCACACATTGGCCTTGTCATCTCTGAAGCCTTCTACACCGTTGACCATTCTCTCTTCATTGCCCCCCTGGAATCTGACTTTGGTATCAGTGGCCCAGCCCTAAAATGGATGACATCCTACCTCTCAGACAGTAGTTTCTTGGTCAGAGTGGGGGAAGTCTTCATCCACAGAAACAAGTCTCTTCTGCAAAGTCCCTCAGGGTTCTGTCAACAGCCCCCTGCTGTTTGCAGCTCACACGCCTTCTATTGCCCACCTCGTTGAGAGCTTTGGTGTCGAATACCATTCTTGCACAAATGACACCCTAACCCTGCAGTTCTGTTGATTCCACCAATGCCTCTGGACTCGAGAGGCTCTTGGAGCTCACCGTCACCTTGCAGCGGTGGTTCTAGGTCCAAAAATCTCTCCTTAAATACATCAATCTGAAGTTATCCTGATTGGCACCAGACAGTGTCTCACCACACCCCATAACATCAGGAGAAGGGTAGCAGGTGACCACGACCGGCAAGTCATAGAGTGGGGACGTCCGTCATCTGCTACATGGCCATCAGCCAGCACACCATCGTCTGTCATCGAAAAACAGCTTATTGTGCTCCACTGTACCACTGACCACATCACCGGAATCTGCTATAACTTCCCTCTGGCAATAAGAATGGGAAAAATCGAGTGGCAAAACTGCTGAATGGAGCCGGCGAGGAATCAGCCCCAGTGAGGAGCTCGCATCTGGCTCCAATTCCAAATGGCTCACATGGCGGAGCCTAAACAGACTGAGAGTGGGTTTCGGCAAATGCAACTCTCTCATTAAATCCTTGGACTTCTGCGCAACCGACCAATGCACTTGTCAGGAGAAGCAAACCATGGATCATCTCCTGATATGCCTTGCAGCACCACAATACACTCCTCAAGATTTGGCAATGCCAACACCAGAAGCGGTGGCCTGTGCAGATTATTGGGCAAAGACTATATAGGTTGGACAGGAGACACGACGAAGAAGACCACACCCATGTTCCATTCTAGCATGCTAATTGGTGGCTCTACTCTCCATTTTTCTTACTAACGTCAAGTTCCTCAACATCACTCTTGACTCCACCTTCCCCTTCAACGGCCACACCAACCACATCATCAGATCTTGCGACTGCCACCTCAGGGCCCTCCATAAATTACGTCCACACTCATCTCCACAGAAATCACCAACTTCCTCGCCTTCAGCTTCGTTGGGTCTTGCCCCGACTATTGCAACGCCATCCTTTCCAATCTTCATCAGGTAACCTTGAGAAACTCCAACGGTTGCAAAAACCATCTCACCTGCATCATCCTTGGCGCCTGCCATGCTCGGCAAGATTCCCTCGCCTCAGAATCAGAATCTTTATTTGGACCGGAGGAATTCTATGAGCTATGAAGCTCTTTTTTCACACGTGCCCAGTAGCTGCCCTCCGCTCCCTCCACTTGCTTCCCACCATCACCAGCAATGTCGGCTATAAGGTCGTCTGCCGCATGCCATCGCCTTTCTACTCTTAATCGTCCACTGTATATTTCTTCGTCCCTGTCACGTGCTGCACTACAGGACATGGTAAAACTCTTTACAGCATGGCTCACAACTTCTGCTCTCTCTCTAACTTGGACCAGGAAGGTCACTGCCAGGCGTCATGTCTCCATGGCTACCCTCACTGTCCAGAGAGCCTTCCCGCTGCACACTGACAGCATTCAATCTCCACCAACTTTCAAGAGACAGTCTTTCCCCATGGATTTTCGAGTGACACTGAGCTTGGCTCCATGCCTTCACATCTTGGTAATTTAGGCCGTGAAATATTGTGCCCATTATCAATTGCCTTCTTATTAACATTGCATTTGCTTTATGTTTAAAACCCCATTCCTTCCCATTAAACTTCTCATCAATATTCTTATCTTATAAGTGCATTTTATTTTTTTTATACCACACCTCGGATGCAGTATTTATTTAGGTGGCAGAATAAAGAGGTATTTGAGATAATAGTAAAATTATCACTCAATAAAGGAAGGAATGCAGACCTAATATAATGTGGAAAAACAATGCAGTACAGACAATACACACAAACAAACGAGCTTAAACTAAATTGAAAGGCTTAACTTTACTCATTGGGCTCTCATCTGGCTTTAAATAAAGGAAACCATGGAATCTAATGTCTATGTGAGGAGATAGTAAGTATTATTTAAATAAACTATATTCCTTTAAAGTATGACAATGAAACTTGATTTCATGCGTGTTTGACACTTCACGTGAACATCAAAAAATAGGCGAAAAATGGAGATAATCTATTTTGCTGTATGCTTATATATATATAAAATTGTATATTCATAGCATTGGGCATTGATGGCAACCGATGAATTATGAATAACGCATCCCATGTCAATGGCCAATTGGTTGCATGTGAGGAACGTTGAGCTTTGTATCAGACAGCTGTTAGATGAGGTGCCAAGTATCAGGTCTGAACAAACACTGACACACCCACACAAACGTCAAACATGGAGTCCTGGGGCACTTGTACAACGTGCGTTAGAGGAGGGGATAAGGAAGCCACCCTTCGACCACTGTCATAGCATGATCCTCCATGAACTGTATGTATGCATGTTGAACTTCGTGCCGTACGTAGCCAACAGTGCTAATCTGAGGTGCGGGATAGAACATGGCTGATGAAAATTACGAATTTCAACTTTTGATCTTAAGCCACATCAAGCCAAGAATATGATTTTATTTTGATGTATAATAACACGTATTTGTTACAATTAATGAACGACATGGTATTGTACAAATGTGTGGTGTTAGAACTAAGTGGATAGGAAGGTAGTTGCATTATGAGTGTGGACATGAATACAACCTTATCCTTATTGAAAATCAAATTTATAATATTTTCTTCAGTGAAATAATTACTCACCAGGCAGGCAGATTGTAACCCACTACACATGCAATTTATGCTTTGGAATGATCATAAATCGCAAGTTGCAATTTGTTTTATCTTAATTTAAGTAAAAGTTGAATTTCGAGTTTACTTTATCTCCAACTTAACGAAGCTCGTATTATATATTGGAGTTAAAATTATACCTCGCCTACTTTACTGGTGAGGCAATATATGGAAATGCTTTTGGAGCAGCGTGGTGCTTAAAGTAAGGAGGCTGCAGTTTCACTTCATGGATTTTTGAGCATGATCATATTCCCTCATACAAGTCGATAATGAAAAGCCACGTTCAAGGCACCACCGAGAGCTTCATACATCGAATTATAACTTCGAGACAGGAAGAGAACTACATGAATCAGAAAATCCCAAGTAAGAGACATCACGTGATAGTAATTGTTCAGGAGAGCAGCTCGACTCGTCCAGGACGTATCGTTAGACACGGAGACATAGCTCAGACATTTTGGCACCCAGGGATAGTTGGTATCAATGCCCCCCCTCCTCCTCCCCTCTCCCCCAAATTGAGCCACCGGCCACAACTGCTCGCTTCATTCCCAACAATTTGGCCACACATCGATTCGGGCAGCGGTGCGCCCTCTTGGGAGAAGGGACGATGGCCGATGGATGAAACAGGGAATTACGAATCAGTCAGACATCCCGCTTAGGACCCTAACGGGAAAAGTCATGAGACGGAGGCTTGAGGCTTGATTTAGTAACGTTGTTATATAATTAGAATATGCGATACACCTCAACTGCTTTCATGTTCTCAACGACTTGCATTTGTACATTGGTGGTGGCACTATGGGAGGTATTGAAAGTGTGGGAGCGGTTGGCATAGCAGTTAGCGCTCTGCGCTCCGAAACGCGGTGACCCGAATTCTATTCCCACACACGGCCAATACAAGTGACGATTATCAGAACTGGTCCCGGGCATCCCCTAGGTCGACTCAGCCTCAAATGAGTACCTGGTGCGATGTGTACACATTGCTACTGGGGATACAAAGGCGGCCGGGCGTGGTGCTGGCCTCACGCCGTTCGTGTGCCGTGCTGGCCTTAATAGGTGCTCGCTTGCCCCAACAGTCTGCTGAGGCTATACGGGGGATCTTTGTCTTTGGTATTGAAAGGGTGAGAGAATACGGGAGATGTGAGAGAAGCATGTCAGAAATGTGTTGCAGATGTTCACAGACACGAATTTGACAGAGGGTGATGGGATGTATGTATGTTGAACTTATTTTGCACTGTATGTAGCCAACCGTGCTAATGCATGAGTCAGCAGGTAACAAGAATTAGTGTGTGTAATGACATGAAAACGGCTGTTAAGGAAATATAGAGAAGTGGCATGTGGTGGGGACTGTGTAAAGGATGACCGGCCTTCATAGATGCTCGCTAACAGCACTTGCCCCAACAGTCTGTTGAGGCTATATATGGGATCTATCTTCGTTGTAAAGGATGAACAAAAACTCTATACCATAGAGCTCGTTGTATTTCCAACCATCACCACCTAGCCAGTGAACTGGAGCACGTACACTAAGCCCTCAAGAAGAATGGATATTCAGACTACACAATCCGAAAAGCTGTAGCCCCAACCGTTGGGAAAGAACCATCTGAAGACCCAATCAAAACCATCACCTTGCCATATATAGCAGGGGTCACCAAAAAAAATTCCAAAATCATGAGCAAACAACACAGTACATAAAATTCGTAATTTGATTCCATCTGTGAAGGATGTGATCCCTGACATGCAATAGCCCGGTGTCTACAAACTAAGCTGTGTCTGCGGCAGTAGTTACATTGGGGAAACTAAGCGACATGTCTTGGACCGTGTTCTTGAACATAAGGCAAATCTGAAACACGGTAGGACCAATATCTCAGCCATGGCTGATAATTATTTTAACGCTGTGGGCACACACGAAATTGATTTTGCCAAGACAAAGGTACTCTGCAAACCCACTGGCTATCAGCAAAGATTCGTCCATGAAGCCATCCACATATATAAACACAGGCACAATTTCAACCGAGAAGATGGGTACAAACTCAGCAATCATTGGAAGGACATTATTAACCAGTTTAGGTCATAACTGGCTGTGTTGTTCCCTTCCTACCTACCTATGTTAGCAGTTATTTTCGGCTCTCTGAGTTACATTCACTAACACAGCCACCGTTAGCTATGTTAGTAAACGGTGGCTTGCCATTATTTTCCACCTCCATGTGGCAATGTTCCTTTCCGAGCTCTCTCTAGCTTATATTTACAAGCAAATTTCTTCCATTGACATGCTAATCTCTCACAATACAATGGCCACCCACACAGCTTCGTTTATCAAGATTTCTCCTGACATTTACATGCAAATTTCATCTCTAGCCCCCGCCCACTGACCCTTGGGCAACACCCATCTCAAACCTTAATAACTCCCTGCCTTAGCAGCGCACCCGCCATATATTTGTTCCTGCTTCAGCAGCTCTCACCTGATGACGATTGCTTGTGTTGCGATCGAAACGTCGTGATAGTGGTTATTTTTATGATTTTTATTTTTCTATCTACGTGGTTTTACCGAAAAACCCAAAGAATATGAATTCCTGCAGTCACGAAAGCTTTAAGTCAAGATTTAAGGATGAACAGATTCTTCGTTGATACTGCATTGGCAGTTGTGCAGAAGCACAATTAACAAGAGCTCATCCGTCTATAATACTGCCTTAAGAGGAAGAGTATATCATAGATGAGGTTTTGGGCAATGACCCTTCTTCATCGCACATAAATATAAGAGCTCACTGAAGAAGGTCCATTGGCCAAAATTTTGCAGTTTTCTTGTCAAAGGGAGTGATGAGTCTGCGCCAGGTCGTTTGATGTGCTTCATGGGGCACTAGAGGCAGCGCCAAGGTGCGGGCACGTACTGGATTCACAACCATTAGGCAGCACGATGGCTTTTTCTTGAAACTAGATATTGGACAGCTGTGAAAAAGAGCTTGATATCTCATCGGATTCCTCCTGCAGTATAAATACATATTCTGATTCGGTAACGATTCACCTGTGCGGAGTTTATTTTATAGAATTTTGGGAAGATCAAAGAATTATTTTTGTCTCTTTTTTACCTTCTCATTTGTCATTATTCGTGTTATCATTTGTATTGGGTTGTTTTCAACAGCTATACACCGTCTGTAGCCAACCGTGCTAATTAGAGGTGCCTAAATGTAATATAAACATATACTTTACATACGAAATACATAAATGGGTCAATAATCCATTCTCATACACAAAATTCAATGTGTGCATCATGAGTGTACAAGTTAATTTGAATCAATGCCTTGACACATCATTACATGCTGACACGAAACGGGCTTGCCCTCCAAGAACCGCGTTATATGGCAGTCGCACTGTGTCCAACCCAACATCCGGACACCATTCTCATCCTGAGCTTACAGCCTTTTTCCCGGGCCCACCTCGGAAACAAGCCATGACATCATAGGGTCAATGTGGAACCAGGACGGACAAATTATTTTGTTATGTCACCCATAGATTTGATCTTATAACAGCTAAATTTATCCTGATATAATGTGAAAAAAACAGATTTCAAATGATTTCTTCCCAACCCCACTTCTCTGACCATGGAGGGTAGAGAGTGGGAGGGGGGATTTGGACAGAGCATGAGGGACGAGCAGATGGAACCACATGGGCCCTCATGGCACGTGGACTGAACTCCACCTTGAGTGATCTCTACAGAGCCCCTCGAGAGGGTATTATGGCCCATCCTGACTATTAATGGTAGTCCAGTATTCCCTCGTTATTAACGAACTTGCTAACGGCGATTTTGGCTATCTGCGAATCGCATCTGGAACTCTACACGACTGCATCGAGAGAGAAAATGAAACAAAATAATGAGATAAAGTGATGAGAGAGAATGTGGTGCGAGAAAGTGATGAGAGAGAAAGCTTATTTAAATATTTACTTAAGGTAATAAATATATAAGGCCAATATAATTACCCGCGAAATGTGTTTCCACGAGCATCTCCGGAACGTATCCCTCGCGAATAACGAGGGAATGCTGTATATGTGTTTCACTGGTAAGAATGCGTATGTGGACATGTCTGTCTGTTGCCATCCAATAATATAGTTCATATGTTAATAAAGGCACTTTAAATATATATAATAATGCACACAAGACTGTACGATACCACAACATGTAGTGCACTGACTATAAATAGACAGAGCTGCAGATTGTAACATTATAAACGCTCAACCAAAACAGATGTGTGCACGCCCACAGACTCTGTAAATAACATTGTTTTAAAAGCGCGTAGAAATTGCTAACATTTTAAAATCATGCAGCAACAATAATGTTGCCTCTAAGAGTTGCTGTTTCAGTACTATAATTGGACACATTCCCATACAAATATAATACAGTGTATTGATATGTAACAAAATAGATCAACATTCAGACTCCAGCGGTTAGAGGCATTCATCCTTTCTGTATTTCGTTGTTATTGATACAGAAATTAAAATCACTGTGCTTGAGCCATTCAAATACTTACTTTGCATATAATATAAACGCTGTATATAACTGGTGCAATCAATGTATAGCTGCTGAGTGGTTCCCTTCCATTAGTGCAGTGATTCTTAGCCTTTACTGCAACCTTGCACCCCTTTGGTTTTTAATCGTTAAAAAATGTCATCATGTTAATAAATACATGGGTTTGATGAAACAAAGCAGTTGTACTTACGTGCCCGTGTTTAATTTGTGTTTTCGATTATTTCACTTCTAAAAAAATCTGGCAATGTCTCGCACCTCCAGAAAGGGCATCTCGCACCCCAGTGGGTGCGTGCACCCCAGATAAAGAACCACTGCATTAGTGGGATTCAATTGGATAAGGTTGACACCAATAAAGATAAATAATGCCTGCAGGACAAAGGGGGTAATTTATGATCGAGGGCTGTAATTATAAATGGTGGTCTACTTAGCCCATCATCCTTCCGGTGACAATAAAATTAACAACACATTTGATCAAGTAAATAGTTGGTTGTTCTATTTAGAGTAGCCCTTGCCGCAGGAATTTGCAATTTCCATCACGAGCTCAGGACTGCCATTCATGCCAAAAAAGCAATCACACACATGTGTTTCCATACTAGTTTGCATTCTATACGTTATAAGCTCTATGTTGCTTATCTGTGCCACTACATAACAAGCATCACAAGGACAATGAAAGTTGTAATGGCATTTGAAATTCGTTTACCAATTGTATTCTCTATCTCGTGCAACCAGCACACAGCACGAATGTGTACGCACACATCAGGCAGGTTAATTTGGTACCAATGCCCCACCTTTCCACTTGCTCCCCATCAACCTCAGCTTCTACTATATCAGCAAAGGCACAGGGTGAGCAGTGGAATTAGAGGAGGGAGGACTTTACGACGAGCTTATCTTGTGCGTTTTAAAATGAGGTAAATGTTCTTGCGAAATATAGGTATGTAATGACCCAAAGTCCAGGGTGATATGACTATAAAGTTCCAAAGAGTACAAACGATCACACACAATATTGTGGGTGTTACCGTTAATCTCAAGCTTGACTTCGAATTTCATCTCTACTTTCCTTTGATTAAAGCATCATAGGTCATAATTTGTTAAAGCTCACCCTCCCACCCACCCGAGCAAACCCTCAGAGAGCACAAACAATAAAGGCCATTTGTTAAAAAGTGTCTTTGCAAAAGTTTGTGTCAAGTTGCGAAGTCGGTCTCAACGGAACGTCCGATAACATTGTAACAAAACAATTTTTGTCCCTGGGTAGGAAATGTTAATTCCTAATTGCTTATGCCTCAAAAGTACAGAAAATGGCTATTATTCCCCACAAACTTTGCTTTTGTGACCAGAACACAAAAGCAAAGTTAATAATCCACTTTATTAATAACACTGTGTAACAATTTTTTTTGTTCCTGGGTAGTAAGTGTTATATCCTAATTGCTTATGCCTCAAGAGTACAGAAAATGGCTTTTATTCCCCACAAACTTTGCTTTTGTGACCAGGGCAGTCATATTTTTAAATTTACCTATTTTCAATGAGAAAACGTGCATTTGTGCCATTTCTTCACATAAAGTCCTGCTCACAAAAGTTTGTGGGGAATAATAGACATTTTCTATACTTTTAGGCATAAGCAATAAAAAAATAACACTTACTACCCAGGGGCAAAAATCGTGTTACATTATGTTGTAATTGGCTCTATAGAGTTTTCAGAATTACGACATCTATGCCATAACCAATGACCTGACAATTGTCAGCCGAGCGCTCTTTTATTAATATTTGCCTTTCAAAGGCAGTTGCTGATCAGCTGATGGGTGTTTTGAGGCAGCTTTTGTGCGCAACGCAGGGGTGCCTGTAAATGGGTTTGCTTTTAGTTTATTTCCCTCTTTCAGGCCACGTGTGAGACAGGTCAGAGGGGAGAAAATGAAAGAGTTTAAAAATTCAAACCTAACTACATCGTAGAGCTCACTCTTTTCTTAATTAGCATGTCTGGTTTTCAATGTGTCATTTAATTGAAATCGGTTGCTGGGTAACATCCATTAGTGTCCTTTTATTTTCCTGTCAATGCAGCCCTCGCAGTCTGAAACTCCCTTCCTCCCAAGCAGCTGTGCTGCGAGTTGCCGATTCTCCTCTGCCTGTGACCAAGCATCACTTTCCATTTCTAAAATGTATTAATATTCCTCCTTTCCAGAGTATACCCATGTCCCTCGGGTGTGTCCGTTGTCTCCAGATGCGATTGAGGTGCTATGTACATGCAAACATTGTGCAGTATTGTAATAATTTGACAGTTATGTAGATAGAAGAAAATAATAATAACAATAACATAATAAAAATGAAAATAAAGTTAATAAAAAATAATAATAAATCACGTTTCGATCGCAACACAAGCAATCGTGATATTTTTATTATTTTGTATTCACTTTATTTTTATAATTTTATTTATATTATTTTTCCTACCTACGTGACTTTACCGAAAGACCCAAAGAATATGAATTCCTGCAGTCACGAAAGCTTTAAGTCAAGATTTAATTTGACAGTTACCCATTAAATAAATAATTAGTAGCAATAATCGTGTTATCGGCAGTGCTAACCAAACACTGCATTTGCGTCTAAAAATGCGAGTGACCTTGTAATGCTCAATAGTGCTGCCTCAAGCAACGAAAGTAATGTACGAGCGTACGATGTTGTGAATGTAGCAATAATCCTCCGCAAAATAGCACAATCTGTGAAGACAGTGTCAAGATTTATCGCAGCAGCAACCCTCTGCTATCAGTGATCGTCGTAGTGCTGTAATCTCCACCTTCGGTCTTTCACAATCTTTGTCCTAAGTTTAAATGTATCGTTAGCCAGCAGTTTAACAGTGGCTTCAAAGTGAATATAATGTCATGTTTGGCATTAGCCTGAAAACATACCGTGCATTTCAACTGATTATGAAATTGTAAGAGCTTTGATTCCAAAACAGAACTAACTACCAAAAAAATAGCAATTTGGACAAATTGGAGGAGTTTATATATTTATGTAACACGAAGACACTTCTCATATTCGAACAAAATACAATGGTAGCAAATGTACATTTTCAATTATTTATGCCCTCCCACATTTTAAAATACTGTATTGCACAGCTATAAAAATGAGTGAGCGCCTGTGGTAGTTTGTCCCAAAGGGTTTGTTACCAGCAAGGTAAAGTGGTGCTTAACCGCTGTCGGCATTCACCTTTGACAACAAATAAGTACAACGTTACATCTCTTTTTCTTTGAGAATTGCAATTATTTGTGACATGTAGCACTTTCATACGAACTAATTTAATGCGTGAAATCGAATTTTACGTAAACAGCATTTCAAATTGTACAAGGTATACAAGATCATTGAAATATGTTTATCTTTAAAATATTTCAGTTGACCCAAATAAAACAGTGTTTAATCTTTATTAACAAAATAAAAATTGTTATTGCATGCACACATATCTATGACTGTAATATAGAGCTTTGCTGCCATGAGAAAGACTCACATATATATATTTATTTGATATAATTTACACATTGGGCCAGCTGCCTGACTCGTAATTAAACAGTTATGAGTTTAAATCCTAGTTCGACATCTACCCAACCCATCATCCCAACAGGATTGCTCAATACGAATGTGAAATTAGAAGTGGTTGCCTTGTCGCTATCATAGTAATCAACGGTGGTAGGCTTGCTTATTCCATAGGATGTAAAACCTGTACTATTGAATTTTGACTTAAAACTTTCGTGACTGCAGGAATTCATATTCTTGGTTCTTTTGGTAAAGTCACGTAAATAGAAAAAAAAAATCTAAAGATCAAAATAAAATTAAAATAATAAAATAAAAAATACTTTTTTGTAAATAAAATCAAAATATATATTTTTTCTATTTACGTGACTTTACCTGTACTATTTGTTCATGATTACCTCGTATCACTCATTCCAGCATGCCTTTTATGATTGATTAACTATAATTCTCACACTTTTTGACTACTCTGACGCTGCATACAGATCAGCTACTAATGAAACATTGAACAAACTAAACCTGCTTTATCATTCTGCACTGGCTGTACCACAGGACCCACCATTATAACCTCTCCTTAATATCCATACTCACATCACTTGATGAAAGAATACATTTACATTGGGCCCTGTTCATCCATAAAAAAACCTTATTGGCAAATCTGTGCTATACTTAGCTAATTCATTAACCCCATTGTCAAACCTAATAAACCTAAGACATACATCTAATTGCATTTAAACTATCTCTAGAACAACAATTGGAATAGGTGACAGAGCCTTTGCCATTGCAGCACCAACATTTAGGAACAACCTTATTCCTCCGTTAACATCGTAAGTATTCCTTTAAAAAATATCCTGAAGCAGCAGTTAAGTGCTGGATACAACCAAATTTGCCAATGTGATTTGTAACTTTGATCCTTACCCATGTGTCAATAGTTACATTTTAAGGTGCACTTCTAATGGAGGGACTGTGTGTTTTATTGGTGTGGTATGGGACTGAAGGCTGTTGTATTTCTACCTTGCCCAAGTTTGCATGAGCGCTGAAAAATCGAAAGGAATTTATGTACGTGTGAAATTTGTACTCATATGCTTTATCTATTGTTTTAATTTTAGTGACTTGCTTTACCTTTACTCTATTTTGCAGTCCTATAAATTTTTGTTATTGTTTGCTGTTGTAACTTGCTGACTCACGCCTACTGGAGATCTGCGAAAAAGAGCTTCATAGCTCATCGGATTTCTCCAGGATAAATAAATATTCTTATTCTGACTGTCTCTTAAGGACCCAAGTTATTTTTCTGCACACATCTGGAATCATATTAAGCATGTATTTTTAATCTCATTTAACATGGGGTGAAGCCTAAACTCATGGCATCACCCTTGACAGCATCGCTGTCTCACAGCACGGTGTGTGTATGTGTGAAAGCATCTTGGGCCATGACATGAGAGAACGTTTCATCTGCTCGTGCAAAAAAAAACCCTCTTGCTGTCAATCACATCCATGCTCACCGCAGGGCGTAGAGCACCGTTCCGTTGGGGAATATGCGTATGAGCCGGTTCTCCACCGTGATGTCGTGCAGGAAGGAACGCTTCGAGTCCACGATGAAGGTGTCGGGCACCCATAGCAGCTCCACAAGCCGCCCGTCCAGACTCAGGCTCTTATTGCCCTCGAAGCACAGCCTCTCGTCCTGCCAGCGCTGCCGCAGGAAGATTGTCGCCGTGTAGTCCTGATCGCAAGGGATGCTTTCATTAGGGCCGTATGCCTTTCGTGTGTTGCTTTATTTTGACTTAAGCACGCGAATAAACGTGACAAAACGTGCTTACGCTTTTATAAAGTGAGTCCAAGTATATCCCTGCTCAAATGAGTATAGGGGGCGCGGGAGGGGGGAGGCGATGCACATCTTTGTTGGTGGCTCTGTTCAAGGGTTGCACTGCTGTGCAGAGATCTAAATGGATACTTTGTCTCTTAGCATGACGCTGATAGCACAATCAGGACAACATTTTCTCCAGTAAGATGGTCATTATCGTACTGTACAGCAAGTCAAAACGAAGTGCTGCATAGGCAAAGACCCATGTAGTATTGATCTCGAGTGGTCGCCCAAAGTAAGTGATGGAAATTCCACATTTCTATGGACAGTTAATCCATAGTGCAACCTATAGACATTCTATCCCTAGGACAGCCTTTGTTGACTTTCCACAAAGTGCTACTGGTATTATTGACCACGCAGGGTTGATAAGTTGATCTTGCAACCCGTCTGATCATGAGTGAAGTTCCACAGCACCATCCAACCTACAATATTGCAGCATTTTTACAATTTCCATTTTTGTACATTGGCCGTCCTATAGAGACAGATCCCTACCACAGGAACGTGGAAATTACCGCACTGGCTCATAGCCACCAACAGAGATTAGCCACTGTGTAACACTTAGATTTGAAGCTTTCGTGACTACAGGAATCCATACTCTTTGGTTCTTTCGGTAAAGTCATGTATGTTTAGTGACATAAGAAGGGAGGGGCTGCTGGGGGCTCTGGGTTCCCGGGTGGGTCCAGACGCTTAAGCCTCTGGGCGCCAGGCGTTGGGTTCCCAGGGGGTCCAGACGCTTAAGCCTCTGGGCGCCAGGCGTTGGGTTCCCAGGCGCTTAAGCCTTTTGGCGCCGCCAACGGGGGGGCTGTGTGTGCTCTGTGGGATGTCTGGTGGCGCACACGGCCCCACCCCTCGTTGGACTAGGCATAAAAAGGGGAGCTCCCTAGACGATCGGGGCCAGTTGTAACTCAAGACCCAAGACCCACGACCAGCCATCTGAAGACCCTGGGATGTTGTGAGAGCGAGTGGTGGGACTCTGGAACTCCCGACTCTACGACCTTGGGAGGGCAAGTTCCAGAGCGTAGCCAGAGTAGAGTATCTAGGCTGTGGACCTAGCCTGTGTACCTAGGCTGTAACAGAGTATCAGGACTGTTGGAGTGTTGTGTTGTAATAAAGAAGTTACCTCTACAAGTGTCTCCGGAACCTGTTACATATGTATGAAATAAAATAAATCACGACGTTTCGATTGCAACACAAGCAATCATCATCAGGTGGGAAAACCACAGCTGATAGTGGAAACGA
The DNA here is from genome assembly GCF_964198595.1 of Lampetra fluviatilis. Lineage (NCBI taxonomy): Eukaryota > Metazoa > Chordata > Hyperoartia > Petromyzontiformes > Petromyzontidae > Lampetra > Lampetra fluviatilis. The sequence continues at coordinate 9,194,388 of NC_136278.1, read as the reverse complement.
TGGGCCGAAGTGGAGTACCTTCTTTATGGATTTTAGGAAGACCATAGAATCTGGGTGGTCTCGTAGCAGAAGTGGGCCATGTGTGGGCTAAAAACACTGCTTCACTAGCCATACCTGTAACACGTCCAATGTAATATTTCAGACAAGAGCAATTTCTTTTTCTATAAACAGGCTATTCAACAATTGTTACTGTTTTCATATTTCACATTGATCATCACTGTAAAGAACGCGTTTAATAATATGTAGTGAGTCCAACTGTGGCGCAGACGTTCTTCTTCAGAGGCAACACATTTATTACACAACACGTATATACAAAAGGGGTAGCTGCCCCTTTACCAGATAGAGCCTAGGGTGGTGACCACCCAGCTAACTACACTACCACACAGGAGTTATGGCTACGACAGACCGGAACCCGTACTCGGGTCCCGGGCCACGTGTTGGTGCCTCTTCAGAAGTAGAACGTGGGACTTCCAGCTTGCAGAATGAAGCAACCCCGGTCCCTCCCAGGGACCCACCTTATATCCTCCCGGGTTGGGGCCGACTCCGCCCTTGGCCCCGCCCACCTTCGCTAGCGTTCTAGCTCCCTCTCGAGAGCTCTCCCCGGACACGTGATCACCCCTTAGCCCCCCCCACCTGGGGGCCTCCATATGGACACTCTTGATCACGTGCCTAATGGGTCAACCAGAGTGCCATGGCGCGAGGCAACCCTGTCCCAGGGCTGACACTCTCCCACTCCCTCTAGTGGGAACCCGCACTGCACACTATGCATGGTGCCATCGCTATCCCAGCGCTCACGAAGCCCCGCTAGGGCTGGTACTACACCCACCTACGGGGTGTACGCAATGATAGTGCATCGCACGCTATGGCCCTCTAGGGCCGGCACCATACACCGACATCCACTTGTATCATATTTACATCGCAGAATCGTGAGAGATCACGACGACTTGGAGGGTGGGGTGGGGAGGGGGGGCTTCATCCAAGCGGTGGATTGATTGTGGATGATAAAAACTAAATTGTGCATCTAGTTGCTTCAACATCTTTTAAAGAATGTATATTAAACCGTTTATACCCTTTGCTAAGGAGTTTCTAATGATCGGGGGATAATCGCCTTGGGAAAGAGTATTCTGTGGTAATGGAAAATAGTTCTCTGCACTTGCATATAAAGTCATTGGCTGCGCCATAATGCTGAACAACCCTCTCTAAGGATGGCAGTATTATTCATGATGTTCCCACAACATATTATAAAATTCTAGATTTAAAGCTTTCGTGACTGCAAGGATTCATACTCTTAGTAAATAAATTAATTTTAATTTCATTTTTTACCTACGTGACTTTACCAAAAGAACTAAGAGTATATTATAAAATGTACTGAAACTAGGGTTAAATTGGCATTTACCTGCTTTCTCGAGACAACTGGACTTCCCAGCCATGAAATTTTTTAGGTACACAGCTGACATGCAATATATATAAAATACAGTAGAACCTCGAAGATCGAACGCACCAGAATTCGAACAAATTGGTGTTCGAACGATATTTCCGAACATTTTTTGCCCCGTAAACCGAACGAAATTCGGAGGTCGAACGGGCAATTGAGACTTGAAAGAACCTGTACGGCTGAGACGCGTATGGCCAGCATGCATGACGCTCGCCCAGACAAAGGTTTTACCATATGAGAGGCTCAGTTAAAAATATCACCCAGATAAGGCAGTACCCAACCGAGTGAGCAATCTTTTTAATGATAATGCAATGAGTCATTTTCGAAACATCCTAAAACGGAGGCAGAAACAAACCTCTTTAGATAAGTTTTTAGTCAGAAAGAGCTCAAGTGACTCACAGTTACAGGCAGGAAAGAGGCACAAAAGAGAAAGAACCCCAGAAGGGAAGTTGCCCGACGTTATTATGGAAGGGGACTCCCCCTCCAACAATAACACCACCACCTCCTCCTCCTCACCACTATCCACTCAAGCCATCAACTCTCCTTACTACAGGTAAAGTGAAGTTCATAGTTCATTTATTCCATATATTTATTCATTTATTACATTTATTTATTGTGTTTCTTGTTTTTTTGTATGATTTTATGCATGTAATTACTGTAAACTTCGTGTAAAAATGTTTTATAATGACATATTTCTTGTGTCTGGAACCAATTAATGTAATTTACATAAATTATTATGGGGAAAATTAATTCGGTGCTCGAACAAATCGGTGTTCGAATGGCCTTCTGGAACGAATTAAGTTCGATCTCCGGGGTACCACTGTACAAGATCAACACCATATGACGCGATATTTTTTTTACTTGTCCAGGAAATGCTGTATTTCATATACATGTTGGATGTAAAAAGCATAATAATAATTGCGCATGTGTTTGCTATTTATCTATCTTCTAAGAAAATGTTTCTTGTCAAAATAATATCACAATGTAAGGACATATATAGAGAATGCATTTTAAAATATATATCATGAATTCTTGTTCTGCTTATTTTATTCTGGCTCCAGGCAACTTGGAACAAATCATATTTTCATGCCTATGTGAGACTTAGTGACTTTGAAGTAAGCTGCCAATATTTCACTGTCATTAAATCATTTTTAAGCATTGATTTTAAATGACCTTCCTTCCTTATTACAAAGCATTTATGTGACTATGTTGAAGCTGCTATTTCAATATAATCTTGACAATTAGACAAGATAGCATCCGTTGTAATTAAAGTAACTCGTCTACTGCGTAGGTTTTTGCGGTTGCACTGCATAGCTCTCTCATATGTTTTCGGAAATCAATTGGCTGTGATGTCTGATGTTTCACTACAAATCCTGGGAGCTTCTTCATGTACTCAGTATTCATTTCCAAAAGAATCTCCCAGTGTACGTTAATGTAACATGTTCTGTAGCTTGTCTCCAGGAAAAGTAATTATTATTCCCATGTTAAAATATTCAGAATAACTCAAACAATTAGCTATGCATACACGTAAAAAAACCTGCCTGCCATTACCTTCGCTCACATTCATAGGCAAAAAGACAACTGTTCTTGTTGAGATTCAAAGAAGCAAAATAACTACAAATGTGGAGAGAAAAACATCACTTTTCTCCTGAAGAATGTTATTATTGTTCTCATTTGCCTCACCATGTTGATCTCAGAGATGGTGTCAATGCTTGCAATGTCGAGACTCATGCCGATGGCCACTGGCCCATCTGAAGGAATACATGTGAGTAAAAAATATACTTAATTGACATGTCATGAGAGGAAAAACTACAATTAATTCGTATTACATCATTCTCATAATTTCATCATATTCTTTGGTTCTTTCGGTAAAGTCGCGTATATAGAAAAAAAAATTAAGTGAATAAATAAGAAAATTAAAACCCCAAAGTGGTAGATGACATCTTTCCAATGATGTCATCAACCACTTTTGGTCATGACTTGATTTGTGTTTTCTTCTTCTTGGTTCTTTCGGTAAAGTCACGTAGAAGGGAAGTAATAAAATAATAAAACATAATAAAATTATTCTCACGACGTTTCGGCCACAACGCAAGCAGCCGTCCTCAGGTGAAAACCAGGTCCGTCGAGGCGACAGAGTCTGAATGCCTCAGGTCCGTCGAGGCGACAGAGTCTGAATGCCTCAGACTCTGTCGCCTCGACGGACCTGGTTTTCACCTGAGGACGGCTGCTTGCGTTGTGGCCGAAACGTCGTGAGAATAATTTGATTATATTTTATTTTTATTATTTTATTACTTCCCTTCTACGTGACTTTACCGAAAGAACCAAGAAGATGAATCCCTGCAGTCACGAAAGCTTTAAATCAAAATTGTGTTTTCTTGTCAACCTCCACCATCAGCAGTGTGGGTGTCTGGAGCGAGGTGCAATGATTGCCTGGCGGCCCTTTGATTGGTGGAAACCCACCGCCGGTGTCGTTGTTTTTAAATCCTTTATATTAAGTTCACTTGCTTGCTTGCTTACGCGCTTACGACCGTGCAAATCTTTCGGTCGTTTTTTAACCCACTTCCCGTGATCCAATCGAGCTGACATTTTGCACACAGACTCGTTGTGCGTGACAATTTCTTTTCGTGAAAAAAAATTCAAAAATGTTACACTTTTTAGGTAATTTTTATTATTATTTAATTACCAATTGCTTAATGGTGGCAGGCAATCATCTGACCCATAGGTGGCAGCCATCTCAAGCCAGAGGACGAGAGGACTCTAGCCTCCCGTTTCAAAGACCAATGTGGGCTGGGTTGTGGCCCATTGAACACGCATATAAAGGATTTATAGTGAAAAACTTTGTTTTTACGGGTTAATTTTTTCCTATCTATAACATTAGCTGCCCTGCCCATGCTGCTGACACACGTGGGCTATACCCATCTTTAAACCTTTATAAACAGTTTGCCTTTAGAGGCTAACCCCCCTTTTCCTGATGACGGCCGCTTGTGTTGCGATCGAAACGTCGTGATTTTTTGTTTCTATTTTATTATATATATTTTTTTCTAACTTTTTTTTTCTATCTACGTGACTTTACCGAAAGAAACTTGATTTGAAGCTTTCGTGACTGCAGGAATTACTCTTTGGTTCTTTCGGTAAAGTCACGTAGAAAGAAAAGAAAATTTAATAATAGAGTACGACGTTTCGATTGTAACACAAGCAACTGATAATGGTTGCTTGTGTTGCAATCGAAACGTCATACTCTATTATTTATTTTATTTCTACCTGACTTTACCGAAAGAACCAAAGAGTAATTCCTGCCGTCACGAAGGTTTTAAGTAAAACATTTATTTCATATTCTTAGGTTTTTTCGGTAAAGTCACGTAGGTAAAACATCAAAATTAATGAAAATAAAATAAAATAAAAACAAAAATCACGACGTTTCGGAGGCAACACAAGTCTCCGTCATCAGGTGGGACCGTCACAGCCGAATTAGCTGCATCAAGTGATGCAGCTAATTCGGCTGTGACGAAAAAATTAGTTGCATCAAGTGATGCAGCTAATTCGGCTGTGACGGTCCCACCTGATGACAGAGACTTGTGTTGCCTCCGAAACGTCGTGATTTTTGTTTTTATTTTATTTTATTTTCATTAATTTTGATGTTTTACCTACGTGACTTTACCGAAAAAAACCTAAGAATATGATTCCTTGCAGTCACGAAAGCTTCAAATCCATTTATTTCATCATAATCTATTTAAAGTAACTATCAGTCTCGATTTAAAGCTTTCGTGACTGCAGGGATTCATCTTCTTGGTTCTTTCGGTAAAGTCACATAGAAGGGAAATAATAAAATAATAAAGATAAAACATTTAATAATTATGTTGGAAAGACGCTGTCTTTCGACAGAGTTGTTCTTCACCTGAGGACGGCTGCTTGCGTTGTGGCCGAAACGTCGTGAGAATTATTTTATGATGTTTTATTTTATTATTTTATTATTTCCCTTCTACGTGACTTAACCGAAAGAACCAAGAAGATAACTATCAGTCATTGAAAAAAACTGCATTCGCAAAATGTATATGTACAGTACATAACATGTGAGATGTTTGCAATCTCCTTGATAGATGTTTTGATTAGCCATGAGGCCAATCTCAGATTAGCGAATTATATCGTGACCTACATAATATACGAGGTCAGAGTATTTTGTACAAATTTCCTCATTTACTGTAGTGTGTTGTGTTTAATGTTGGGTTGGCAAAATTAACTATAATGAGTGCTCATTAAGGTACCATAAGGATGCCAGAGACCTTTATGATGAAAAAAACATTGCTTATTGATTAGCAATTGCTAAGCAATACAGAGACAAATTGGAGGATGTTATTTAGCAAAGCAGCAATTGTCATTTAAATATTAGCATTTGTATTTACGTGTTAGAACGTTATTAGGAAAACTCATATACAGTAGTGCTATGAAACATCTGGTGTTGGATGAGAGCCATCTATCTGCCTTTTTATGCAAATAGTCTTGACCCCCGTCAACCCCATGCGATAGAATTTTAGGTGCAATCTTAATGATCAAAGTGAGAGCCAGTGACCCCAATAGAATTGGACAGCCCCCGCAGCTATCCCGAACATTCAATTATAATGCAAACGATATTAAAATATTAGCACACCGTTGTTGATTTTTTTTAAGTACATCGTATTCCAGATACTGCTGCTTTTGGGTCATTGCAAATGAATAATGTTTAAAGCATTGCACGTGACACTTTTTGAACGAGCAAACATAAACGGCTTACTGTCAAAAGAGGGCCGGAGGTACTTGTTATATCCCCGCATGAGGTTCTGAATTTTCTGAGGAAGGGCATCACCCTCCTTGTATTCTTGACTTCCTTGGCTGGCCAATACATTGGCAACAGGGTCCGTATGCGTCATTATAATTACAAAGCAAGATCGTGTACGAATGCCGTAGCGAAAATAAACTGGACATTTCTCTGCAACCAGACAATTATGTTAATAACACACATTATCATTCCACCAGAAAAAATAAACATCACGTGTAAACCCATCAAACGGAAGGAGATGCATGTAATGCTGTGCCTTCTTAAATATATGCTGACAGTGGTGTTTGTAATGGTCAAATGTAATCAATTATCCACTCAATCATGCAATTCCCTTATTTATAACCATGCTATATCCTACTACGATAGAATATATTTGAAAAGAGACACCTGACCCCAATACAGTGTGGAAAAATAATTACTACGGTGTATTACTGATTATTGTTTTGCCTATATCATCTGGATTGCGCTTGGTCTCATTGAATCTCAGAAGCTAAGCAGAGTTGAGCCTGAATAATCCTGGGATGGGTGACCACCATGCATAAAATAGGCATTATAGGCTGCTGCTGGGCTACTAGACATTAGCAACAGAGGACAGTACATAAACATAAATTGTTGCACTGTAACTCTCTCCCCCTCCCACATTGAGAATGCTTTCACTGAACTAACGACCGATATGGTGAAGCATTGACAAAGAATCTCCGTGACCAAGAGGGCGTAGCAAGGCCCTCGTCCAGCAGTGGATTGGCAAAATAGGCTGCACGTGTGCTGATCGATAATAAATATAGTTACTGAATATAGCAACAAATATAATTGTTGACCAATTCAAAGAGAACATTGAAAATGGATTACGATTAGATGATTTTTTTAGAAATGCACAGCAATTAGGGTAATCGTTTATGTTGACAAAAGGTGAGAAGGTACACACTGAGAAGTTTACTGAACATACTCAGTGGCGTCACTAGGGTTGGTGTCACCCAGTGCGGTAACTCATGGTGTCACCCCTCATGGACCTCCGCCCGTACCAGACCATATAGAATCCTTCGTAATGTTTTTTGTACTAATGTTACTTGTAAATCGTAATTCCCGTATATCACTGAATGTAATGGAAATAGTAGTGACATAAACAACTAGCAAAAATAAAATTACACCTTTAAATTACAATATTTCCTTGAATTGCTACTTCTTTCTCAAAAAGTTATTGATATAGGTTCCCAAATACTAATTACCACAATATTGTAGCTAAAACACCAGAAAATTTTACAAAATCAGCGACTAGCGCCGAAAACAACAGCGCATGCTTGTAGCGTTTGCAGAGGAAACCATGTGACTCGAAGCGTCACTGTAATTGGGTAATAATGACATCTCTGACCGGAGCGCTTGAGAAGGTTAAAAAAGTGAATTAGCATAGAGTTTTAGCCTTGTAGGTATATTGATACAGTACATGTAAGCTGGGCTTACGAAAAATGTTTTTGTTGTTATAACCAACTACTGTACTGGGATATATTTTTTTTATAAAAAAAAAAAATTCTGCTGAAACACTGCACAAAAATTGTATAGACAGTAATTTTGGTGTCACCCCCTCTGTTGGTGTCACCCAGTGCGGTCCGCACCCCCCGCACCCCCCTAGTGACGCCACTGAAAATACTGACTGGTGTTTTTTTTGCCTGGCTGTGACATTACGGTTGTAATGCATCTGGCAGACCAATTCCAGGATTATTTTTGCATAATCTCCGTGTGCCATTTTTTATAATAAAAAAAATACTTGTTGCATTCAATCATCATCACTGTGCAGATTCAAATTGTGTTAATATGATAACAAGGCAATTTTCTATGAATTTACATTTTTCATGCTGACAAAAAATCTCGCCTAATATATCTCTGAAATAAAAACTGTAAAAGAGCTTATGCATAGCAGGTGGAGCTTAATGGATAATTAAAAAAAATGTATGTAGGGCATCCATTTCTATGAGGTTATTGAAAACCTCAAAACAGAGAAACTTCAATAACTAATTTTCTAAGTGTTAAAATGTATACCTAGTGTGTCGGTTACAAATAAAAAAAGTAAAATGCATCTTTAATATATATTTTTTAAATCATAGACATGCATTTTAACCATGCAGACATACACCGTCACATTTTGGGATACCATTAAATACACTTGTGATCATTGAGACAAAGACCCAAAGTTAATTCTATTTGTTGTTATCTTATTTTAACCCTATCGCTCTCAAAATCGTCCTTTCTCCGCTGCATTCAATCTTAATTCCAACTATAACTATGAAAACACACACGCACTCTGAGCCTGCTGTGGAAGTTAACGTCCACACACACACGTGTTTTGCAAATGCAAAGCGTTTTATGTTCACGAATGAAATCCCTTCCATTTGTTTTATCTGCATGATAATTACACAAAAAAAATCAGCGTTACAATGAACAATTTTCTTTGGTTATGTTGCACACATGTGACTCGCATTAACTTAACTGTGAAAGCATTCTGTAATAGTGAACAAGTTATTTGGTGCTACTGCGTTGGAAGGGATGCACAAGCAGAATTAACAAAAACAACTCAACACAATCGTCAGCAACACTGCGTTCGAAGAGAATCATATCTAATCGGTGACGTTTGGGCAATAACCCTTCGTCTGCTATGAAGAAAGGGCCATTGCCCAAAACGTCGCTGATTATTTACATTTTCTCTTTTATTGCATTATAACAGTAAAGTCAGCATATACACCGTACATCTGTAATTGACAGTGCTCGTAGTAGTAGTACGATTCGCATTATACAAACTATCCTTACAGAACAAAGTCACGAATGTGTTCACGTTTGGCTTATGAGTGGCATGTATCAACCTTACCTGCACTTGATAAGTTGTAACAGCAAGCTATAATATAACAGCAGCATCCTTTTCTGTTTGGTTGTTGATCCAAATTTTAAAAAATTACCTGCAAAAAAAGGTTAAAAAAAACGTGTGTAAACATTCTTTGTACCAATATCTTCCATAAATTATCATTTGATTTTCGCATGTAGGGACCCAAGGATGCCACCGACAAATAAAATAACTCACATTGCACCGCGGATTCTGCCACTGATAAAATGCAATTGAGCCTTGCTCCAATCGAGGACATGGGGGGGGGGAGCACGCATGCAAACGATTACATAGTTATTTAATCGTTCACATTAAATCACCGCTGATAAGGATGTCTTTTCGTGGGATGTAAAAAAGAATCTACAAGATGTACTCACCTGTCTCTCGGTGTGTTGTGTTGCTCTCCCCTTGCAGCAGAACAGAGAATCGCACTCGCGACGTGCACGAAGCCCCCAAGGCAAATGTTCTCCCATGCACGCGTTATAAAGAACGCGCAGGCTTATTCACCAGAACAGCATCAATACGTGTCCCGCCAGCGCACATTCACCCACGTGTCTGACCATTCCTTGGTATTTTACGATTTTTTAACACATGCATTCGGCTGCACTAATTTGCAGCAATTGCACGATAGTTGTAAGGAACAATAAAATACAACGAAAATAACACTTGAGAATTAAGACCTCGTTTTGCAGTTTTAATTATTAGAACTCACCGTGTCCCCATAGATGTGTCGTGACCGTAAGTCTTCAGAATAATAAAGCAATTGGCAATTTGTGCCGCGTTCTATCCCTCAAATCGATAGACGCATGAGCGGCTTGTATCCAAACACGTCACACGCAGCCTGAACGCAGCGCTGTCTGCTCCTAAGTTGTTTTTAGCAACGTGCTGATGGAAGAAATTCCCAGGAGATATTTTTTGGAATGAAATGCCCTCAAGGAGAGGGAGAGAGGGAGGGGAGACAGCATAGCACCAAGGGTGACTGTATAGTATTAAAAACCCCAATACGTACAAGCAAAGACTTTCGTTGGAAAATTAACCTAATAAATATATATTTTAAAAGTATATATACATATTTACCTTTTACCTATTAAATACTCTTGATCCTTCTGACAATGTTCATGCATTGTGTGCTTGTGTCTGAAAGAATAATCCAAATGGTAAAATACAAATTCCAACGTGACATTGGACGTGAAAATATCACCGACGTGTGACATGAAAACAGCACAATATCACGATAGTGGCAGGTGGTCGTGAACGAGGCAACGGAGAGGAAGACATGGTTGTGGTTTGGGGGGTGAAGGGAGTCCAACAAAGAGAGATCAGAGAGAAATGAAAAAGGCAGCGAAAGATAACTAGCGTACAATGCAGAAGCGGCTAGCGCATATTTAACGCTCAGCGTTAAAGATGAACCCAATCTGCGTGAATAAGACAATCAGGGGCACTGTGCCAGTGCAATCTGCCTCATGCCCATGATGTCACATTAAGCTTGAGTGCACAGCTGCCCTGCCAAACGACCACCTACCTCCTTAGGATTGCTTTAGAGTTGGCAGGTCAGCCTGAACAAATGATATGTTCCTGCGTGTCCCGTATAGTTTTACAGATGCCTTAGCGCATGCCCTTCGAAACCACATCAGTCCTCGCAGCCTTTCAATGTGCGACTTTCCCTTTCCACTGATTTAAAGGCACGCTCAGTGTCCATCTCCAATTGCACACACAGTATTCAGACAACACAGAGATGTAACGACTGGGTTGACAGCCGTAGGTTTATTTGATGTGCACAAGGTGTAGACGGTGCTACGGGGCTGTCTTCGCAAGGGCTCTTACGTCCTATTATTTTTACACCGGCAATGGAAACCTGGAATGTGATGTGTTGCTTACGCATATTGATTTGATGAGTAATTGCTCAAATCAAAGTTGGCGTGACTGAGAGTGGGCTTGTGCGAGTAGCTCGGAATGCAGTATTTTCCAGCATCTCACTCAGATTGCTCCAAGGGTCCGAATATAAACGACCTACGCAGTAGCTGCACCTTGGTGCAAGGGCCCCTTGCATTTTATATTGCATTTCATGAGCACAAGTTCATTGCCATGTCAATTTATCCTGCTATGAGTGATGTAATGTTAGTGAAGATAATCCAAAATATTATGAAAGAAATAACGCCCACAATTTGTGCGGGTGTCCTTTAGCTCCGACAGAATGTGCAATACCTCGTGGCCGCTACTGTACTGCTTAAATCCACCAGCATATGTATGACTATTATCTGTACACAACAATGCAAAATTCACCACCAAACCGTATTTTATGCAATATATTTTCTGTGGTTGTTTACGATGCTTTCAGGAGCACAAAAAATGCGTATCGTTTGTCCAGCAGGCACTGACCCTATTGTCTCCAGATAAGCAGCTTGAAACATAGCTTGAAACACAGCCACATAAACCATAAACCACATGAAATAATGATCCGTCACGAGTACACGTATTGCTATAGTAATTACATGATTAAAATACACACATTAAAGTCAAATAGGTGGATAAATTCAAATGTTATCCTATTACTTGATCACATAATAAATGCAAAGCGTGATGACATATTGTGTTAAATTGAAATAACGCATATGCAAATAAAATGCACCTAATTACTATTCATACTTATTTGCATCACGGCAGGGTTTTTTCCCCTAAACTTACAAATGTATTTAATTGGAGCCTCTCATGTAAGCAGCCACCTCTTTGCAATTTTTTGACACAATGTGCAAAACCTGATTACCTCGTACATGTCAATATATACAAGCATTAGCACAGAGGATTCCTGCTGAAAGTTCGTTGTACAGATTCAATGGATCATGTACTCTACATTTTGGGGGACAAATCAAACTGTGGGGTTTTTTATTTCTTTCTTCCTCCATAGCTCGATAGGCTCCGCAAACAGACGGCCTTCTAGGGAAATCTTGAACTCAAACAAAAGCCGAGCGCTTCATCTTGGTACCGTGAAAGTAAAATGCCCAAGTTTAAACGTTGCAGTGGCTGGGTGGCTCAGACCACTGAGATAATGGTTTCTAATCCAGGCAGCAACCCATGATTAAAACGGCCTCAAATTTAGACAATTGAAGATTTTAGTTCTGTTACCAATTGCTGCACAAAAACCCTAATAGTTGTTTGATCAACTCAACTTATGCATTTCGGTATGTCATACAGCAAACCTCTCTATAGCAGGGTGTATAGGGGAAGTTGCAGTGCCTCTGGTGTGGCTAAAAGGGCACTTGAAGGTATCTCAGAAACAGTCTGGGATATCTCCTTACATAGGCCATTTTCTAATTAGTGATGTACTGCTGGAGCTGCAAATTTCTTCATCCTGTAACACAACACTGATGGCACAATTGCAATAACATTTTGAAGAGACAAGCATGTTAGAAATAAAAAATGTAAATGTGCCTATGCATATGTATAGATTCATTGGATTCATGACACCATTCGTATTTAGAAGCAAAGAGTTAAGTTAAAGATATACGAAGGGGGTGGGAACGTGTGTATGGTTAAACTCTTACTGTAAGATCGTTACTGATTATTAGTCTACACCTCTAGGGTCCTTTAGCTCACAGAGAATACAATTACCTAAAGACACGACTGCATATCGGGGCAGTGTGAACCGTGATATCACATAGTGATGAAGCACACAGTGTTGTCACCTGATTATTGAAATGCATGCCGCCGTGTGTGTGTGCATGGCACCATACATTTGTGTGTGGTGTTGGGATTTGTGATATGAGTAACATTGCCCTCTTTTCGATTTTTGCTTTTTTGGGATTCCGTAGCAACATGTGAGTTATTAAAATAAATCATTCACTGGCCTGATCTCCAGCCAGTAATTGTCAACATCTGGACAAATTTGAATTCACTCAACTCAGCTGTGCAGTCTAAGCAACTTAAGAATGTATTTTCACTTTTCAGGAAAAAAAAAATATGGAATTGTTAGCTGCCCTTTCAGTAATATTGGATTGTTATAATATTAATAAATATGTATCTGTGGAGGTTGTATATCCTGATGCTCATGTCCAAGTAAGAATTTTATAAAAATAAATGGCAAAAAAATATTTCAGTTGATTTGCTTGATATTTTTTACAAGTGTATTAATTGTAATGACATTTATATAATACCACTTTAAGCTTTATTGACTGATATAATAAGGTTTTAAGTAACGAAGCATGAGATGCTCTATATATTGTAATAAACACAGAAAGCCATGCTGCACATGCTGGAGGAGTAACGCATGTCCTTTAAGAAATGTACATTGAAGTTTAGCCACAGGCACACTACGTTATCCAGTAATATTTGAACAAACCCATCAGACTGCAAACAATCTAGCCATACTTAAGTCATTTTCTATTATACCCTACAGCTATATCACTTTCTCCATACATGCAAGTACAAAAAATAAACACTGTAGTACTTTATAAAATGAAGTTGTTGTAACACCATTGGAGCCTTCTTTGCCAGTAGCAAAGAAGGTTCCAATGTGCCTTTTGGCATCATCTGGTCCAACACCATGTGAGACTAGGCTCTAAGAAAAGCTGTCTCGGGTGTGGACCAATCAATTTCAGGGACACTGCATACATTATCAGAGTTGTGTTTTTTGTTTGCATTCCGACCGCAGGTATTGTGGTCAATGCAAACATGACTCCTTGTAAAAAAAGGTGTCAATTTTGTTGCCAGGTAAAAGGGTAAAAAACCAATTATCTTGTTGTAAACACATCATGCTTAACTTTTCTAGACATTTACAATCCATAGGAAATTGTATAGAAGGGCCTTGATATTAACATATCCATGTTTTTTCAATGAGACATTTTCTAAACATTTGATATTGAATTCACTCAATATATCAAATGTCAGCTACATAAAATGAAGTGCACAGTATCCTTTGGCATTGTTGCCAATTGGGGTTGGGAATACCTTTAAACATATATATAAAAGTTACATTTTAAGCATATGTATGCATGGGCCTGCAATGTAAAAAAATGTAAACCACACACACAGGCACACACACTATAAATATTTAAGTTAATGTAGTCATGATATATGAGTGTGGCAACACTGCAGGTTATTAAACTGATTGGAACCTGTGGGTGTTTGTCTAAATTGAATTTACACAGGATTATAAATTATAAACCTATTGAAGCACATTACACTTTATTATGAAGAACATGATTGTGGAAAAGTACAAAAACTAATCAGGCAAGAATATTCATCAGACAATGCAGTTTTATTAGCTTTCTTTGTTCAATAGCGATACAGAAACGTCACAAATAATATAATTATACACTTAATATTAACCCACCTCTACTTTTCGCTGAAATAATGCATACACATATTCAAGCTTCATTAAATGCACCTGACAATGTTTTACTGTGAAAATGAAGAAATAATAAACATTGGAAAAAAAAGTAGAATGCAATTATAAGTGGGGCATGTAAACCTACGCATTGCTTTAACTAAATGTCAAAATGTGCACACTACATTTATATTTTACACATTCAGAGAAATGTAGATATGTAGTTAACCATGCTAAAATTCCAAAATTTTCGCATTAAGTTGTCATCAAAAAATACTTTGTCTCTATATACCTTTACAGCAAGTTTTAATAGGCATGAGCATCTTCTAAAAGAAATTAACAACTTGCTTCCTTAGCAATAGATTGAGCAGTATGTTGGGATCTTCAGCTTTATCATCGTGAGACTTTCCTGAAAAGCAAAAATGAGAAAGCAGCTTTAATGACCATTGCAAATGAATAATATTATTATTAATGGGGGTGCAACAAAAGAATTGTGATTAGTCAACGTTTTGCAATGAGATTTGATGATTTGCTCACTAGGGGAATCATTCAAGGGACACATTTATTATAGAACAATAAAACATTCAATGTACATTTACCATCACACTTCTCTTCACTGTTACGCCCTTGCTGCAATATAACCATGAACAAAACTAAAACCGTTGGTGTAAGTCACGTTATTATTACTGATAAATTACTACACATCACTTGTATTTTCTGCTAATAGCTTATATTTAATAATACGTGAATAACATTATTTGGAACTAGCTTCTTTGCCCGACCTAGATGGAAGCTGTAATATTTACGAAAACATCAAGCAGAGTTTCGATTTAAAGCTTTCGTGACTGCAGGGATTCATCTTCTTGGTTCTTTCGGTAAAGTCACGTAGAAGGGAAATAATAAAATAATAAAAATAAAACATAATACAATAATTCTCACGACGTTTCGGCCACAACGCAGGTGAAGAACAGGTCTGTCGGGAAGACAGCGTCTGAATGAAACACCCCAGGCTTGGAGCGTATATTTAAGCTGGGTTGGAGGGGGGAAAGCGCCTTGACAAAAGAATTTGCCTATCAAGAGAAATTTAGCATATTTATGGGAAATGCAGATATGAGATTAGTCACTACAGTGATACCTCGGTTCACGAACGCTTCTGTTCACGAACAACTCAGTTCACGAACAGAAAAGTTCATAAAAAATATGCTCCGGTTCACGAACTCCGCTTCGGTTCACGAACAGGAGCCGCGGCCATTTTAATGCTATTTCCAGGCTGTCACATGGTCGTGACTTCCTGTAGGAAGATCGTGGAGAGAAGAAGAGACGCAGAAAGAAGTACTGTGAGTACTGTGAAGACACTTTCAGTGACTTGTTGCTTTTTGGTGTGCTTTTTAGCACATACAGTACTGTACTACTGTACTGTACAATACTGTACTTACTGTATTGTACAGTTCACCCGTTTGAGTGCTTACTGAAGTCATCTCAAGCAAGGTTAGTGTTCTCTCTTTATACATTACGATACTGTACAGTACTAATGTGTATTGTAATTTGTTTCATATTTTTGTGCTTCAAAAACCAAAAAAAAAGGTCAGAACGGATTAACCGGATTTACATTGAACCCTATGGGAAAATGTGCCTCAGTTCATGACCAATTCGGTTCGCGACCAGAGTCAGTTCACGAATTAAGTTCGTGAACTGAGGTATCACTGTACTTGTGAAATGCGTAGGAGGTGGGCGGGGGGTTTCAAAGTCATATTATGCCCGTACATTATGCAGGATTAGCAGCATCAAAGGGAGGGGATAGGGGTAGCTACCCCTATCCCCTCCCTTTGATGCTGCTAAATTTCTCTTGATATGCAAATTTAATGGCAGTCAATCTTGCACAAAATAATGTCATATAACACTTCACTGCATTTCACTGTAGCACTGTATTAATGGCAGTGAATCTGGCACAAAACTACGTCATAAAACACCTCACTTCATGTCATTGTAGCACTGTATATAAACTGACCTTCAATTTGTTCAAATTCACTGCTCTGATACTTCATTCTCTTTTACTTTCGGTCGCTGGGGTTGAAATAAATTGTAAATCGATGCAATATGTGGAAAATCACCGAGAAATGTCTATTTTACCATAATGTAGACGCATCAATGAGACTTACCTTTTATCTCAAGTGCTCAAGAAATAAATAAAGACACCAAATCCACTTTGTTGCTGCGTATAATTATTTCTTTCATTCACTATCAATGAAGAAACGTCAAACTTAAAGCGAATTTGCGAAAAAAAATTATTTCCGCTCGACCTTCTGCGTGAGTGTAAAAATCCACCTGCTCATGATTATTAATGAGGTGGGGGGGCCTCTTTTGCAGTGACGTCACATACGGATGTAGCACTGTGCTGCGGGTATTTATTTTTTACCGTTACTTTCTGCTTTCTGTAAAGAAACGTCATATTTGAAGCGACTTTGCGACAAAAAAATATCTTTCCGCTCGACTTTCTTCCACGTAAGTGTAAAAATCCACCCGCTCAAGATAATTTGTATTATTGAGGGGGGGGGGGGTGCGGCATGTGGAGTGACGTCACGCACGTTACACACATGTCTGGGCTATAATATTAGTAATGTACATTTTACATATGATGTATTTTATACATCTTCAAAGGAAAAATATCTCCCTGCTCACAAAGCAGAGTACAGGTTTTCCTCGCTTTATGCAGTCGATGCGTTCCAAAAATGGGCATACAGCGCACTCACCCAACCCCCAATGCACTGCACGAGACAGCTTCCGAATGAGTAGCCCACCGTACAGACAATGTTGTCCCACCGCAAAGCCGCATATAACAAATTTATAGCGAATTTTCGGTATAAATAGGTTAGTCTAACTCACATGAAGCTCTTTTGATGGCCCTGAGCCAGTGGTAAAAATTCAACATTCTCATGGCAAGGACCAATTTATATTTAAGAATGGACATTATTAATCATGTTATCGGAACATAACTGCTAATGCACAAATAGTTATGTTGTAATATGTGTGTGAACCAATAGAGCAGAAATAGGACCTTTGGTTTTTAACCTTCGGGTTTTTTTTGATGAATTAACATTTTTTTGTTAACATACACAGCTGCAGACATATCTTGTGTGACTATGCAGCAGCTTTTCTATAATAATGTGTGAACTCTGAAGATGATTGACCCGGAGGCCTCTTAAACAATGACCTTTCAGGGAATACGCTCATCCGAGCACGTGACACAATTTAAATCAATTCAGGTGGAAAAGCTATTGTGAAAATCTGGCTGCTGCTTATGCCACCGACTCATTTGTATACCTTCAGCTCATATTAAATGTAATATGCTCAATATAACCCATGTGAAAACAAGTATTCTTCACAGATTGATTATAAAAGTCTGAGATTTAAGCAACATTTCCCATCCTTGCTCACTATGCAGTAAAAGTGCATTATCCGAAGTGATTTCTAGCTATCCATATGTTCGTCAATTGTGTGTGGTGGGATAAAGTGTGCACACTCCAACCTTTTCTTAAATGTCTGAATTGACAATATAGCATATATAGGGCTCTAGTGGCAGCCATTCTGCCAGTATAACAGATGCACAAGCATTTAATTTAGGATAGCAAGCCTAAACTGGTGGTGAATGTTCGTACAATAATGGCCGTTTGACAAAGTTCATTATGACAGTCTGCATGCCAATATTGGCATGGGAAATTCCTCCACTGACTAACACAGCAGCATGATTCCTTAAAAATTATTCATTATGATGACATCACTCCAATAGGCAGCATACACTGTCGATATTTTTTATTATTTTCATTCATTGTGTCATGCAATCCACATACATTACAACAATGTTTAATAGCATTTGAATTTGATAACATTTACACTTGGTACCCAGTTGGGTGAGCTCCATCATTTTTCAAATGGGTGATTCAGCGTTTATACATGCATAAATACGATCCCTTAGGTCAGAGGTTTAATTCATACATGTAGATATGTTGTGCAAATGTTAAGAAGATAAACAGATGCTATATTTTGACACTGAAAATGTAAGATTTTAGGTAAAAAATGTATAACTGATGTTTATTGATCATGGAATGTATTGGTCGTACTTGCTGTCCATATTTGAGTAATACAATTTATTACAAACTAGTTCATGAAGCCTCTCTTCGCCAGGCAAACGTTTTCAATAAATATAATAATTTACCTGATGATTTTTTACAATATTTATCTACGATCAGACACTAATAACTACTCCCAAAAAAAATACTTTTCCGCAAAAAACTAAAATTGTTGACAATATTTATTCAACTTTTATTATTTAAAGACGTACCCATTGGAAACCACTCAATATCAATATTCCATTATTTTATTAGAAAGAACAAAACATTTATGAACTTAATATTCTATGAGGGGAAGCGCCTATCTTTTGCCGTTTTCGAATTATTCAGATTTGAACATCATAAAGTGCGTATTTTTTCAATCATAACCACTTTAATCCGAAATAGCTGAAAAACAATAAAAGATAGAACAATGGTTCTCACTTTAATTGTATTTTCTATTCAACGCTCTATCAAACTAATCTTATATTTTTAATCGCTTATGAATGACACACGCAAACATGTTTATGGGGCACTTAAAATTGAAATAAAAAATCTAGTACTTCCTGTTGTTTGTGCCCTAAAAGCTACCTATGTACCAAATTTCAGCTCCTCTACCTTGTCGGGAAGTACCCTAGAGGTTTTTGAGACATACAGATTAAGGTATTTAATTATATAGAGTGTACATTGCTTTTATAATGGCAGGAAATTATGCGACAGTTTTCGGAATGTAAAATTTCTATTAGTTCAAGGCTACACATGGAGATGACTGCCTGATACCCATTTGATAATTGAAGGCATATCACCTTTTTTGAGACTTAATAATGAGAACAGAACTTAAGACATACATTTGTAATTTGTTGAAAACATTGAAATATTTTGTCAGGTATATATTTTTGTAAGGTATATATTATTTGTCATTGATGTAAATAAAAGAACGGTTAATTTGACAGTGGAATCTCTCAAACCTGAGAACCATCAGTTACAGTTTCAAGTATCCCCTGATAATAGGATGATAGCACACAAAGGGTTCACTCCCAATGCCTACTCAATGGGCCTCACCCACAATAAAACACCGTTCACTGGACCAGTTAATAATCTGTGGCCTGGAACCATTGATGTTTTTCGATGCTCCCAGTGCTAAATATTTTACCAGCAGCTCATTTTAAGAGGATTTTTTCGTGCAATCGTGTGCTACTTAATAGAGGCCTCTTTGAAACTGTGCAAGCAAAAAAAATCCTCCGAGGCGAAGAGGACGCTCATTTTTTTTCCACCTGCCTCAGGGCTAAAAGGCAGCATCACGAAAGTGCTGTCTCAGTACCCTGACATGGGCATTAGCCCTAAGAGAAACACAGCCACCCATTTTCAAAAGGTCATACACACACTTAAAATAAATCCCCGCTGCAGCCATGCTGATGTAAGTTGTGTGCGTAGGCTTAAACTACAATTGATGCACATTTAATATTTCTGAATGTGTAGGCAGTCCCTACGCAGTCCGATTTCTTTGATTCAGAACCAAGCGAAAGCATACAGAAGCGTAATACCTCTTTTACCACAGACACTTAATTTTAAGTATCATTGCATGTCCAGTGTATGTTTCTGTTTTTTTAAAAGAAGGTTATGTTACGGTAAATTATATTATAATTTCAATGCATGTTTAACTTTAAAAGACAGAGTTTTCATATGGATTTTTTACATGAATAAAAAACTTTACACATCATTCCATAATATTGTGCAGCAATTGAAAGCCCTTGTTGATATATAAATGTGGCGATTTGGAAAGAGTCAAATCTCTTTGGGAATCTCAAAAATGATTTCAGATTTCCAGAAAGCATCCATTTTCTGCAATCCGCATCCAGCGATTGCGCCAATAAATCTTTGAAATTGAAGTGCATTTCAACAGATCAGGGGGGCATCAGGCAGTAAATCACAACCCCCAAAATGCTGTTCAATTTCATAGGCGAGCGTAATTTTCACATATTTAACTGCAAGGCAAAGCTTTAATAATGTTGGGAGACACTTGCTATTTGCCCGGTTTAATAAACAAACTCTGCTTCCCATAAGGATTGCAGCCTCAATTTAAGGGAATGCAATTTAGATAAGGAAATGCACTGCATAAATTTGATGTTACAATTTAAACCGAACACTACACTTCAAATGTTTTTATAATTTATTAAAATTAGCACATGCACGCACACACACACCAGGAACTGCATATAAAAGACACATAGCAATGAGAATCTCATACATTTGAAAACATCTAATTATAAATACATACATAGTTTCTGAACTCTTTGTTCTGAAACACATTTGTATTTAAACTAAGCGTAACAAACAACATTGGATATAATTACCCAGCAGTTACACCTATAGGCGTTCAGTTCAACAGAAAGCATTAATTTAGATTTTTTTTTTTACATTCTTGAAATGCTCACAATATTGACAAACTGTCAAATACATTACTCTGTTTATTCTAGGATGTGCGATGGATGTCCATCAAGAGTAGGAGAATAATGGTCTTTGGTAAGGTACATGAAAATTGTCAATGTTTTTTTAATATATACAAATATCAAAGGACAATAAAATGTGTTTATATCCATATATGAATCCACTACGGGTTTGAGGCCTCCCCATGTGGGTGTTTGGCAATACTTCACCATACTGGTCAGTGCTGATTTGTGAAAGGGGGGACTGTGAACAGTTCAGATGTCACCGAACACTTATGTCAGCTGTGGATATCATACTCAGGTCGTCAGGGTCACAACACAGTGCACTTACTACTGTGCTACTGGTCCAACCAATTTTTATGTAGAATTCCTACCAAGGCAAATGTAATCTTATAACAAAGCCATCAAGTCAAGCATGAGGTTGTTCAATAATACATTGTGTGATATTAACCACTAAGGCACAGTCATGCCTTGGTTGATTTTTAGCAAAACAAATATAGTGTAGATGTTATCATGTGTATTGTTAAATTTGTAAACAAGCAAAAAAGAATCGTGCATCACGTGCAGTTTTGTATGGCACTTTAAAACAGTATAAACATTTGAACCACAACATCCGTGCATTAGCATGTGATGAATCCAAAATTATACGTAAGGATACCACTAATAATAAAATATTTAAAAATACTTTTTTTAAACACGCTTTAATGAAATGTACTGTCCGAGCTGCCCCTCCCCCTGCCCCCTTCCCCCATCGCCCCTCCCCTCCTTCCACATCCTCCGCCCCTCGGCGTGGCTCCACGAGGCTTGCCATAACGTAAGGGACCGTTGTGATTTACAGCCAACGTGAGTTAAGCGTGGACAATTAGAGCCGTAAAAAATATTGTTTAAAAATATATTTTTTATTTTTTAATGATAGAATATAGTATTGTCATCAGTATGACATACCTATACCAAGTTTGCAGTCGATACGGCATTGGGAAGACGGTTGAAATCGAGTTACAAGATTTGAGGATACGACAACAGAGTAAGTTCAATAAAGCGTGTAAAATGTAAAAAAATATGTTTTGGATTTTTTATGATAGAATATAGTCTTGTCATCAGTATGACATAGGTATTTCAAGGTTGCAGTCGATAGCACATAGGGAAGTGGGTAAACATTGAGTTACAAGATTTTTGTTTGAGGATACAACAGAGTGAGTTAAATAAAAGCGTGTAATAATAAAAATAGAAATGGGTGAGCAGTGGTGCAGCGCTTATTGCACTGCACTATGAACCCAGTGACAGTTTGATTGCTGCCCATGGCTGACATCAGTGGTGAGTGATATCTGAACTGATCACATACAGCCAACCACACTGACTAACATGGTGCAGTATGGTCAAACAGCCTACTTGACCAACAAGGTAAAGGGGAGGCCTTCATTCAGTAGTGGATTTCCAAAATAAGTATCATTGTTCATATTATTTCATTATTACTATTATTAAGAATATACTGTACTGGTCAATACATTTTGCATACTACTTGTTAAATATTCTGGGTACTTTGAAGACATACGGATACATGTACTGTCCCAAAAAAAACATTGCTGCTAATGTTTTATATAAATACAGCTTTGCTCCTCGGGGGTAAGGAAGCAATCTCCATTTTAAGCTAGCCTCCTGTGCACATGCACTAATGAAAAGGACCTTTCATTTAAAGAGCAACGCTTACCACCTATTTGGGCATCGCACACTTGATTGGTAATCACACCGTCGTTTTTGATGTGAAAAGCGGAATGGGGAGAAGTGTGGCATAGGATGTAAAAAAAAAGTGGCAAGTGACAAAATGTCAAGCATGCAAAGGACATGTCTTGCTGTGTCATCATTAGACTACTGGTTATCAAAGTTGCAAGTGAGCTCGCTAGTAATTTCAGTTTATAGAAACGATGATTCGATGACTACATCCCATTGTAAAGCTTTTTGCGGAATAACCAACACAAAATGGGCATTCATGACCTCAAAAACGAATTTACAAAGGTGTGGTATTGTGTGCAATTAGTTCTTAGTACGTTTAATTTCCATACAAGGACAGTCAAATATCTGCTTCAAAGAGGTTTAGACTAGAAACACATAACAATGTATATCCAGTTTATCAACTGCCCATCAAACAGGTTGTTGCAATCTATAAAAAAAAATGTGACTTCAGATTTATCTAAGACGTCAATCGGACAAGGCTAATAGATTGAAAGCAGTAAACCGATATATAGAAGAATGAAAATATTACATCTGTAGAGATCTTAATGAATCAGATGCCAAGCAGCTACTACACACTCCTGTTGAATGTAGCATGCTGTCAAATTTAACACGCCATCTCATAGGCAATGTAGCTTGGCCTTTGGCTCAGCTAGTGGTAATAAACACAAAGCTTTTTAGATGAGGTCAATTCAAGGGCTGGAACCAGCCTGCCAGTGAGAGTATTCGATTTTATTTCACGTAAGAGCTAGATGCATTACTGGATGCATTTTTCAATCCACTGCTGGATGAAGCCCGCCCCCCACCTCCATTCCATGCGAGTTGTGTGGGGGTTGTTTTATCCATACTTTACCACGTTGATCAGTGCGGGTTGGTGAAGGCGGACAGCAAAAACATGGGAACATAGTATAATGCAATATATTTTTCTGCGCTATGCTTTGCTGCCCAAAACATATCCCTACAGCTAACACCTGTTTTATGATTGGTGGTCGCACATCCAAATCAAAAGCCTAACCATGCTTCGCTACCAAGATCTGATTAAAACGGGTGCATTTTGGGTGATTTGGGCATAGTCTGCATTTAAATTACCAAATTATTTAAAACTTTGGTGATTTTTGATGCTAGGAATGTTTTGTGAGTTACATTTTTAAAACGTTTGTGAAAATTATGTATCTAAATATACCATGTCATTACTCTCCAGTTTAAGCGTAATGTTCTTAGATTAACAAGTCAATTTTGCTCAGCAGCAGCTAATTAAGGAACTGATACACATTCTGTTGCTATTCGTCTACCAATGACAAAGAACCCCCAATAAACAATCCACAGATAAAATCAACACACCATAAATGTTGCAAATGTTCATAAATGGATGTTGACCATGCGGCTACAACTATTTGAAATATATATTTGTGAAACAATGCACTCCATTGGCCAATTGTGCACATACAGTGCCGGCTACAGTGCCCGTTTCTAAGCAACGACATGAATAAAATTCCCAAATCTGACATTTTCACGATGCAGCACTACTGGAGGGAACGAACCTATTGGTTTCATATTGTCGCTTTATTTTTGCAATATGAAATGCCTGCGCTGTAGCAAGACCTCAATACATGCATAACTGGAAACCTTGGTCTTACATCCATTACACTGGTCAACAAAAAAACGTTTTTTGGCCTGGACTTTTGCAGCTGTTTTAGACTAATTTCAGGGTGCTGATTCCAAATCTGATCTCAGATTTGCTCTATCACATCTTATTATTATGCTATCGGCATACCCTATTTTCATTGATTTTACTCGAAATTAACTCTGTCACTTATGATTGCAAGTTGTTGCGAGTCAGTGACTGCTTTAGTGTTAAAATATGGTGCTGTATTTTTAGGATAGTGTGTTTATAATATAATTTTATGTAGATTTCCACATTTATTTAATATTTTTCTTCTGCAGTTTTTATTGAAAATGCAATATTTGATATCTCAAAAACCTGATGTGATAGACAAAAACTGATGCCAGATTTGGAATCAGCACCCCAAATTTACCTTAAACCCGTTGGAATACCTTATGCCAGAAAAAGTGTGTTGACCAGTGTTATGAGCAAGGTTAATCTCTAGCTCTATGGATCTCTTACAGGGTGCTTGTTTATGTTCTTGTGTGGCTTGTGTGTTTATGTTAAATAATGGACAAAAACTATCTGTCCTACGCTGTGGTGTGCTTATCTCACACACAATACCCTGCCAGGTGATCAGTAACAGGGGATAGTGGGAATATTTGTACGCTGCTTAACGCAGTACATTTTGTAGCAGCAGTGGAGTGTTTCAAATCCCAGGTAATGATTCCCTAAGACTGTGGTAACCACGTTGCAGATAAGAAGTATCTGAGCAGGAGAGAAGTGCATTTTTAAATGCACGCACATCTAGTGATCATGATGTCTAGCGAGGGCTAAACATATCCTGACCTTGATTTATTGGGCTCAGATTGCTCGTGACCCTAGTCTAACTGTATGGCTGTGTCTAATGCAAACCTGTTGTTTTTTTACGTTTATTATGCCATTTTATATAAGTAATCCAAGTGATGATTGTACAATCAGTTTTTTTTATTAAATAGCATGCAATTAACTTAACACAAACTATATTTATAATTAAGATACCCATCATTAAAATGAAATGACATTGTGTCTCATTAAATGCAAATTTCATCAAAGATAATACAAAATGTGTAGCTTCTTTCTGTCAGAATTCATAGTATATACTATTCAGCACAACTGCATCTGCAAATCTTATTAAATCAATTATTTGTATTTCAAATTACATTTTCTCATTTTAATATTCCTCTCAAATTCGTATACATGTACAGCATATTTGTCAATGTACTGCTGGATGAAGGCCTGTCCATAACATTTGAGTTATGGGTGTTTATGGCGCACTCAGATCCTTGGATGAATTGCGCCTATAAATGTCAATTATTAATTATTATTATCTGATCATACTTCACCACGCTAGTCAATGCGGGTTAGTGAAGAAGGGGAGCATATGACAGCAGAGGAAGTACACTACAACAGTGTTTCTCCTGCAAGGCCCTATGCAAGGCAGCAGCCTACAACAACCCGACGTGCACAGCAGTCACTCATCCAAGCAGTTTCCTGGCTCATCCCTGCTTGGCTCATGAAATATGACGTGACTGGGCTTATACCATATTATATGGCCATGTTAGCATTTGTATGCAGTACTTTTTTATTATTATTTATATGTTTCTCATATAGTACTATATATTTACACAATATTACTATAAATAAAACATTATATTGTGCTCTGATTTGATTATTTACATGTAACTAATATGGTACTAGCTTGCAAGATTTAACATGCAATGCATAAAAAAGTAAAATAAATCTTTTGAAGTTGACTTGCTAAAATACATAATCAGTTTTTCATCTGAATTTCATGTTTCAAACATTTGGGGGATATCCAAACCCTCATTTACTTCAACATAGAAAATCCTAAAGATTGCACAAACAGCACTGCTTCAAGCTAGCACACTTTTCAAAAAAATATGTACAGTATGTACAGCACACGTATTGATTGGTAAGCAGTCACATTTAAACATGTTATACATATAACTTCTATTGTTTTGTGTAAAAGGCTTTATAGCTTATACGAAAGCTTCATATACTATCAAATGCATGAAACATGTTAATAACGATGCTACATTTTGTTGGTTACATCTCCATATTATTATTAGCATCGATATCACTTAACAATAATACAATTAGTGTCTAAATACAAAAAAAACATATCCATGCAAATTGCGTTAAGCAAAAACTATTTCCCCATAAATAATGTAACAATAAAGTTTGGCGATATACGATGTACTACGCACACAAATATGGCAGGACAAATAACGGAGTGTACCTTGCCACGTTACTGTATCATTTTGCGTACTGTTTCGTACAGCTGAGCCGCACAGCTCTAGAAAGTAGTTAATCGTCAACCACTCAAAAACCGCGTTATAACGGGCGCATTCCACTACATAATGGACCCAGAAGAATCGTGTTATAGCAACAACGCGTTAAACGACTTACTGTACAAAGAAGTAAAGAGAGAGGTGGAGACAGACAGGGCAACTATATAAAATACAAGTTTTGCTGGCTGGCTGGATGGGCAAGTTACGAGTCATATTTTGTTTAAATAGCACAAAGGGGATAAAACTATTCGTATTGAATGGATGTGTCCTAAATAAAATATCTGCAGCTTGAAAACATCTACGCCCCTCTCTGTAACTGCTGTGATAAGGAACCATAAAATAGAACAATGCATCTCGAATCACGTTTGCCATCAACTCATGCACAGTTGATTTATTCACCAATTTTGTGCAGCCCATTGCCCATTTGAAAGAAGTCACCCATGCAATGAGCACAAACGTTTCGTGACAGAAGTGACTATATGCATGTGCAACATTTGGGAATATGCGCATGAAGAACTGTTATCTTGCCAATGAATTGGGTCATATATGCACTTAAGAGGCCATAATCAACCGTGAACATTCTCATTCCCCCACATTAACGTTGACAAAAACACACTCCATTCCACGATGTCTATCTCAATCCCGTGTTCTGGTACCACCAGATATATATTGTCAATTGTTTAAGCGTTTCCCTGGTGTGATGGAATGTATTGCTAAACCTGCGCTTTACAGGTAGGGTTTGTGGATCAGGGATACGAGGCAGTTAATTGACAGCAGTGCACCAATATGGATGCTGACTATCAGTACAGACTATAGAGTAGTACCCCCTCAATGTGCAAATGTGTTCTCCAGATAATGTCCTTTCCGCACACATACAAAACCATTAATCAAACAGAAAATGATCAAACGTCCCAAATCAGTACCCTCCAAAAAAAGTGTTATAATAATTTCACCAGGCATGTTGCTATGACAAACACAGCACTGGTTATGAAGGAGGTTTGAGGCAATGGTCAATAGCAGCTGGTCTTAGATTTCATAAACAGTTGTGGGTTGGAAAGGTGAAAGCTCATAGACATCCGTCTTATATTCAGCATCATATTCCATTGTCAGAGGCGGTGTTGAGTTTGTGAAAGGGCAGACTAAAAGGCCATATTCAAACCTGATTTGAAGCCATATTCAGTTTTACTATTCTGAATAGTGTTGTATGTGTGCTCTTTCCATACATGTATTTTTAAAAGTGATAGATTGAGTACACCTATGTTAAGATGAGACATATACGAGTTCACCCCTGTATTAAACAAAAAACTCCAAGATTGTTAATTCGTGGTGTAAAGGTCTGACCATTGACAACTGCTTTTACAACCACTCTATGACCAATCAAAGACTGTGGCAGCATCCTGTGAAAACACACACAAGGAGCCTCCTTCCTCTCCATCCATCACCATATGGATCAGGACAGTTAATTACATTCA
The DNA here is from genome assembly GCF_964198595.1 of Lampetra fluviatilis. NCBI lineage: Eukaryota > Metazoa > Chordata > Hyperoartia > Petromyzontiformes > Petromyzontidae > Lampetra > Lampetra fluviatilis. The sequence goes on along the minus strand of NC_136278.1, from coordinate 9,166,238 downwards.
AACAGCTCGAGGTCTTTCGGTGATGGAGAGTTCATATTCATTGCTGATGTCAAACATCACACGTAAATGCTCAGGTGATGGTGAATGGCTTAAATACATGTGTAGAGTACCGTGAGTACCTAATGAGGGGGGGGTGCGGGAAAAGGGAGAGCCGGAGGGAGGAGCCGGCTGGGGGGATAAAAGGGACCTCGCGAGAGGGATTAGGGGGTCGTTGGGGAGGAGAAGAGCATGCAGGAAGACGTTCCGGGCCGCCGCCAAGGGAGCTACAGGTCGAGGTGGTCTCACCTCGTCGCCGGCAGTGTTGGATGATACCCTGCCGGAGAAGACGAGTGTGGATGCCTAGGGGTAGCTGTAGCAGGCGGTGTGTCAGGGGTGGGAAGTCCGTGGGATGGACGGAGATTAGTGTGCACCCGCCGCGGGTGGAAGTTTCAGGTGGGAGAGAGTGTAAAGGGAGTAGTGCGTGAGAGTAAATAAATGGCAAGCAGCCCTGAGCAAGAATCTCGTCTCTGTCTGATTCACTACATTGGTCTCAGAAGTGACCGTCAAACCTTCGCTGGCGTTATGTCAAAAGTGGCGGCAAAGCGCAAGAAAGTACCTGTGGTGCAGTCGGACGATGAGGACACCGTTGATATCGTCCTCACGACGCAGGGACCTCGGAGATGCACCCCGCTGAGCTGCTTACAATAGCTACGGTCAGTTTTTATAAGGGTGCGTGCAACTAACCTCAAATTTAAGCCCCAGAAGTGCCATTTGCTGCAATCCTCAGTCAGGTATTTGGGTCACGTCGTGAGCGCATGGGGGGTGGCTAATCACCCTGAGAAAACTGCGTGCGTGCATGGCCGATCCCTAAGTTGGTGGCTGAAGTTCGCAGTTTTGTCGGGTTCGCCTCCTACTACCGCCGATTCGTCCACGACTTCGCGACTATTGCCAAGCCACTTCACGCGCTGACTGCCAAGGGCCAAAAATTTCACTGGGGTGCTGAAGAAGAAGCAGCGTTTGTTGCAATCAGGGACTCTCTCACTAACGCGCCCCCATTGGGGTTCCTCAATTTTAGCTTGCCCTTTGTTCTGGACACTGATGCCAGCGATACGGGCATTGGAGCTGTTAAGTCCCAGAGAGTCGAAAGGGTTGTGGCTTATGGCAGCCACGTGTTGTCCCCCGCAAAGCAGCATTACTGTGTGACGCGTAGGGAGCTGCTGTCCATCGTCCATTTTATGCAGCTGTATAGGCCTTACTTTTTTGTCGTCCGTACAGACCATGCTGCCTTAAAGTACTCCTTGCGGATAGACCAACCTTCGGGTCAGCTGTTCCGCTGGCTCGAAGTGTTGCAGGAATAGTCATTCGAAGTCGTTCATAGGAAGGGTGCGCAGCACAGTAACACAGACGCCTTGTCGCGGTTGCCGCCGCGTGACGGATGTGCATGCGCATCAGGCGCCAGTCGCTGCAGGCCCACTACCATAAATGCGCCCCATTTGGTGGCAGTGGCCGAAGCAACGCCCCTCGACAGGGCGCCGTTGCCAGCATACTATGGGCTGGGCCTTACGGCCCATGAATGGTCCTGCCTGCAGATAGAGGACGCCTCGCTGCTTAAGGTGCGACGCCGCGTTGAACTTGCTGACCAAACGGCCTCTCCTGCAAGCGCCCCAGTGGTGACCCTTCAGCATGGCCTCCTCATGCGGTGGGATGCTGAGTTCCAGACGTATTGTGTTGTGGTGCCCACGGTCCCCTGAGGGAGGCTTACCCGGGTTGTTCGTGAGAAAGTGATACATTTCGGTGTTCGGAAAACGTTGAACACTATTAAACATGACTACTATTGGCCGGGTATGGAGGACGACGTGGCATTATTTGTCAAGGGTTGTCAGGATTGTGCTCACCGGAAACCACCGGCTCGGCAAGACTGGCCCCTGCTGCAATCCATCCAGGTTGAACGGGTTAATGAGCTAGTGGCCCTCGACATCCTGGGACCGTTTCCAGTCTCGCAAAGGGGCCATAAATACCTCCATGTCAGAGTGGAGTACCTCACCAACTGGCCTATGGCATGGCCCTTGCCGGATCAGTCGGTCGCGTCCATAGCCAATACCTTTGTGCACGGATATGTGTTGGACAAGGGGGCCCCCGAGCAACTCTTGACTGACCAGGGCCAAAATGTTCCCTCTAGGCTGCTCAAGGAGGTCTGTCACCTCCTGGGCATGAAGAAATTTAGGACGTAACCCTACCACCCTCAAACTGATGGGATGGTAGAGCGGTTGCATCAGAGCCTCACGTCCATGCTGTGCCACCAGGTGAACGCGGGCCAATTCGATTGGGACTTGCATGTCCCGGAGGCCCTTGCGGTGTACTGGTTAGCCCTTCATGCCTCAATGGGATTCTCCACATCTTATTTGGTGTACGGGAGGGAACCAGAACCCCCCAACCATGTCCAATTTGGCTTGGACTTGTCAGGGAAGGGATCTGCGGTGCCTACCCCCATGCGGGTTACGCTTGATAGGTTGCGGGAAGCACGCGAGGCCGCTGCGAGCAGTTCGGCCAAACGGCAAGCGGCGATCGAGCGATTGGTGGTGCACCAGGGCTCTTAAACTCCGTGGGGAGTCGGCGATAAAGCTTGGCTGCATTGCCCGCACGTGCCCCTGGGGACATCCCATAAATTACATCGCCCGTGGCAGGGTCCCGTGGAGGTTGTTGAGGTCCAAAGACCGCAGTGCATGCGCATCCGGTTCGGCCAGCGCTGTTGGATTGTGCACCCTTCTAGGTTGAAGAGGTATGTGCCCTGTTCCATCGATTCATCCCCAATCCGAGAGCGGTGGGTGTCTGATGTGTCCGATTAACCGGGCCGCCGGTGTTGGGAAGCGGTGCGTCAAGGTGGTTCTTCTTCTCTGCCCGCAGTGCATAGTTCCCGAGGAACAGCCTGCGCGCCTGTCAGGGGGAGAGCCGTCTCGCAGGACCGTAACGCCACCGTGCGGCCAGGCTCCGGCTCGCGGGGGCGGACCAGCCTTAAGAACAAGGTCCAGGAACGGGCTGTTCCGTTGAGCGCCCTTCCTGAACCCAACAGCTCGACTTTGCATTTTGCCACTGGCGGTGTGCTCGGCTCGGCGGATCATGTGGCCTTCTGCGAGGGCCATCTTGGCTCTTCACTTGCTTCCCGTGCTGATGTTCCTGTTCTCCCTGTGCTCCATGTTATTATTCTTCATGTTCTGATGTTTGGCTGCTTGTCGTAGGGGTCGTCCACATTTTCTTTTGTGTATAGGTGGTAACGTCGGCAGCCGGGACAGTAGGGTTTTTTTCACAGGGGGGGGGTGATGTAGAGGAGTACCCCGAGTACCCAATGAGGGGGGAACACGGGAAAAGGGGGAGCCGGAGGGAGGAGCCGGCCGGGGGGGATAAAAGGGACCTCACGAGAGGGATTAGGGGGGTCGTTGGGGAGGAGAAGAGCCTGCGGGAAGACATTTTGGGTCGCCGCCAAGGGAGCTACAGGTCGAGGAGGTCTCACCTCGTCGCCGGCGGTGTTGGTTGATCCCCCGCCGGAGAAGACGAGTGTGGAGGTCTAGGGGTAGCTGTAGCAGGCGGTGTGTGAGGGGTAGGACGTCCATGGGAAGGACGGAGATTAGTGCGCACCCACCGCGGGTGGAAGTGTCAGGGGGAAAGAGTGTAAAGGGGGTAGTGCGTGAGAGTAAATAAACGGCAAGCAGCCCTGAGCAAGAATCTTGTCTCCGTCTGGTTCATTACACGTGTTGTGCGTGAATATTCTGGGTGTTGCATATGTAGTAGCAGAACACTCGTTCGAGCACCTTAAAAGCTTCTACTCGGAACACAACTCAGCTTTTGCATCAGGCAGGCTCCAAGTTCTCTGCTTGTAAAATAAGTATGTTACCACCAAACAGAATCTGAGCATACATTGCCTCGAAAAAGTGTAGTCTTTGATGTTGGATCAGGCAGGCTCTGAGTGTTCTGTTAAAAAAATAAACGTTGCCACGATATTCCATAAGGCATAGCTCCTGAACTCATATACTGCTCTTGAAGTCATTGAAGTTTTTTCTCATGCCAAGCAATGAGCAACAACAGCAGCTTAGTAGTTGGTGTGTTGCCTAAAGAGTGTGCATTGTTAAGGTGCATACACCTCTACGAATTTTGTCAGGAACTTACCAGCTTGGAGTAAGGTGACCCTGGCCTGTCACTGGGTGAAGGATGCGTGATGTCTAACCGAGTGTGACCAAGGAAGCATTGTGCATGACACCAGAAGCAACACTGAAAGGCACTGTGAGCTGGAGAGACGTGCAACAGCCATCCAGCAGCACAGGAAAGGCCAGAGCAGTCAATTGCGGCCTTATTGGGTAGTTGTGGTCATCATGCAGCAGATAAGAGAGAATGGTAGCAAACTAAAGCAAAGCTTGCTTGGATAACAAAGTTTTTTACGTGTTGAGTGAGAGCGAGATCTTTCCTTGCTGGCAGGTCTCTGCATTACCTGTATCACCAAATCATACATTCCATCTTTCTACTAACCATTTCACTGGAGCCTTGCACCCTCCGCTTACACCAATGCAGTATCTTGGCACATATCATGTACACTGTACGTGTTGAATTGTTGTAAGAAGCATCATACCGAATGCTAATCTGAAATACTGGTTGATATTTCAAGATTATTAAATCACCAAGACTAAAAGCAACTTTTGGAGTGTTCTGTGGTTGTATTACTCCATGCATTATATGACTAACTTCTGACTGTTTCCTGCTGGCAAGATTTATGAGCTTTGGGACATGAGAAGTCATCTAATTTATCACTAAAAATAACATACCCCAAGGCAATAAGACAACGGTAACAATTATTTAATGATTAACACCTGCCTATACAATAATATAGTTTAAAATCCATACTCATAAAACAGTGGTGAAAATTCAACATTCATTTGAGCAGGGGCCAGTCTAATCATACAACCAATATCATTAAATCATATGAAGTATATATGGAATTCATCTTTTTGCCCACTATGTTCTTGTTAATTCTTTGTTGAACTCACTTCATGCAATATAATGGTACGCTCAATCTTGATTATCAACCAATATATATTTATGTTTGCTCTTTCCATTTAGGGTAAATTCTCCCACCTTGAATGTATCTTTAACTATCATGTTTTCAACACTTTTGCGACCCTTAATACATTATGTACCTAAAGCACGGTAAGCTGTGATCACGGTGTAAATTTTCACTCAAACAAAACTATTCCTTTATCAGGTATTCTATTCATAGCTGCATATGAATATTCTCATAACACAGAAACAATAAAGATGAGTGGAGAGTTAAGTGCTGCGATGTATTTTCAGGTCCTAGCTGATGTTAGTACACAGGATTGTCAGCAGCAGGAGTGCCGCAAAAATGACAGCTTTTCAGAGCATGCTTTATGGATGGCCTTTTCTGTGACACGATTGTGCAAAATATAAACCACAAGGGACATTGCCTGTGAAACTCCGATACTCCCACATCATATTTTAACCTTTAGCTTGTAGGCCTAGGCTTGTCTTCCAACAATAGTTCCCTCCGTGGTGTGAGCCATGCAATTAATAATGCTCCTGGTATTAATTCACAGGGATCTGCTATGGTAACATACAAAATAATCTCCCTTTAATTAAAATATACATATAATTCATATACTTAATAAATAACCACAAAAGATTAATGGAATTCCCTTGATTCCAGCTGCGATTCTGGATATATGCTGTAAAAGTCTGTCAGCTCATAAAACATTACACGCTGCACAGCACGTTGTGCCACAACCATTTGTTGTTGGCCAATTGATGTCTTGGGCCTTTGGACCTATTGTGCTTGGCAAACCGTAAAAAAAAGATATACTGGTCTTTGGCATTCATCTTCTTACCTTTCCTCCATTCTCCTCCAGTCTCTGCAGTACACTTGTAATCTGCTCCCGCAGCTTTTTGTCCATCATTCTCTTGTATAGCTGAACAAATAAATAATTCAATTATACTCAATTCAAATAAAAGCACTGTCAGACTCAAATGTGCAACAGGATGGTGATGCTATTCTCCATTGATATCATTGAGCCTGTGGTAAATATCCCAAATACCCATATAATGATCACTGTTGACTTGTAATATTAATTGTATCTGCCCCAGAGGCATCGGAGGTTGAAAGTGAATCTCTACCAGGATTTAAACTTGCAGCCTTCCAATTGTGAGTTAAGGGTTCAAACCAGATGGCGAGATTAAAAGTATTATTAACCAATCGAATATAAAATGGACATGTGCTTTACCATTATGGGGGAAACAACAATACTGTATAATCCTTTTAAATAAAACTGTACACTGTACATCAGGTAATTGGAAAAAAATGCAATTAAATAATTTATGTTGGCTTTGGTTCTGTGTACTCTGCCTACGGCAACATTACAACATGTGCGTTTCACACTTGAATAAGATTCCATACATAGGAATTATAAAATGCATTGCGATGTCATTTATACGAGCTTTATATATCTGCACGTACATACTGATTCAGTAATGGGACCAAAATATCTGGTAATGTCTTTTAAAGCAGCAAACAAAATTTATTTACTCACAGTTCTGAGCTGATGAAGGAGAATCAGTATTTATTAAAGGCAAGGGCCAGTATCTCAACAGGACAACCACTTTTGACTTCCTATCAAGCAATGCTCACCAGGATGTGAATTCAGTTTTCCTTTAGCTTTATCCCAGCCATATGATAAAAAACACAGCATATTATTTTGAGTACATTCATTACATACCTTAACAATTATTAACAAATACGTGTCAAATGGAGATGGCTTAAGAAATTTCCACAATCCTTTTTCAACAATAATCACCATATTCTAGTGTATGTTAAAGTCACATGTCAACAGCAATGGCAACTTACGCTGGTCAGCAGAAGCTTGAGATGACCATTAATTGCTGGTCCAACGACAGCACTTAGCTGCTCAAGGGCCTCTAGACCCCTGAGAAACACCTCTGGATCAGAGTGAGACTGCCAAAAGAGCACATATTATATAGACCACATCTTACACACTGCTTGCAGTATAAGAGGTTTGATATGCTATTGTTAATCAAACCTCAATTCACTTGTTAATTAGGCCACACCTTGTCCTGTCTTTGTATTAAAATTCAATCCTATAACTTTATAAAAATTCAGCTGCCTGTAATAACCACCCTATCAAACTATTTCAGTGTTGTCTAGAATAAACGCTGTATAGCACAAACCCTTCACCTCTCATGGGTTTAGTTATCGTGGTTTTGCACCAAATTTATTGAGGTACAATTCGGCGATCGCGCTCCTGTGGCTCGACCATTCGCGGTTGAACGCGAGATTCCTGTACACATTATAACTGCACTGCTTGTGATGATGCTGCCACAAAATGACACACGTGCCATCTTATCTCCATCTTGTCTCCCAAGCGGCCCAGGGCACGGGTTTCCAAGCTCCGGTGAGGAGGCAGTAAGGTTCAGTTGCACGATTAATGTAGTATACAGCGCTGTACACATCCATCTACAGTATCCGCACACTACATTTTTTTTCATTCTCTGCATTACTGTATAGGTTATATTTAACACTAGAAAATAGTAATCATTTTACATACTTCCCGCTTAATGTTTGGGTTCATGTAGTGTAATAAAAAACAAAAGGGGTGGGTATCATATTACGAACCATGAACCAAATCCATTTACCTTTGAATTTGCGAATCACAGATTTTCCGATTGTGACTATATTCAAGAACATAACCCCCCGCGATGGACAAGGGTTTGCTGCATTGAAAGGAACATTTCAAATATAATCAAATGAAAACCATTATGTTCAAGTTAAAATCCACATTATGCTTGAACAAATCACAATCATGAAAAATGTCCTCAATGTATAATTTTAATGTATGAGTTGGCAAACTTATGATTTCATGACAAAGTCAATTATTTTCATTGGTATATCTGTCAAACCACAGATGCCCTGATCAAATTGTTCCACGTCATTATAAAGCAGGACAGGGGCTATATATCATT